>NC_136520.1:22630520-22648020 GCF_053919585.1 Euprymna scolopes
ATACATACATATATATACGTACATATATATACATACATATATGCATACATATATACATACATATATATATATGATGATTGCAACGTCTTGTCAGACGAGTGCCACTCCCTCAGACATTCAAAATCCATGAGCCCAAATTCCTGAGGGAATATCTATACAAATATGATGTTACAGAGTCTTAGCTTTGTACGACAGCTAAGTCTCTCTCTCGGTTCAAAATGTTGAGATCCAGCAACAAGCAAGAGCAAGATAGACAGCAACAAATTAAACTGCATACCAGCTTAATGCGGGTACTGGTCTTCCGCTTTATGGTTTTTTAAATCAGAGATCTGCTTCTCCTAGAAAGGTTGCCTTCACCACGGCTTACGGGAGCCCTCTCTACCCCAATACACATATATACACACACACACACAAATATACACGGTGCTAGTTTGCCGTTGATCCAGAAAAAGGGTTCATTCGCCCTTTTGGAAGGTTTTGTTTTTAATCCTTCAGGGAGACTAGCCGCCCTCCTCACCAAACAAGTCTGGTGGGGGAACCAGTTTAGTCGCCGGTGACCCGACCATGAAGCAGGTAGTACTGGGTTACATGGTACCAGTAGCATATGACATGATATACACATATACATACATATATATATATGTACATACATATATATATACATGATGATTGCATACATATATATATATACATATATATATACATATATATATATATACATACTTATATATAGACATACATATATATATATACATACATATATATATACATACTTATACATATATACATATATATATATATATATATATATATATATATATATATATACTAGCTGTACCCTGCCACGCGTTGCAGTGGCTCAATTTGGTGTAATGGAAAAATTTAATAAAAGAGAAAATGCATGTTTCTTATATTAGTACAGCAATCCACTGCAAAAAGTGAAAAAGAAGGCGAAACTGAAAAAAATGGTGCTCTTGCAGAATTTGATCTGGATCCTCGAGAGTTTCTGTCAATCATTCATGTTTTGGACTTGACCAACAATCAGTGGATGAAGCCGAACGTAGCAAAAATGTTGAAACGCTAAATGCTTTTTTTTTGTTGTTTTAAAAAATGTGATTTAGTAATTAATATTTGGTTGATGGTGGGGGAGGGGGGTTACTATACACAGATTCATCGTCGTCCAAAAACAAATAAATGAAAGCAAAGGTAAGGTAATTTACGTTTCTACCTAATTGGATAATTGTTTAGTGTTTTTATGTAATGTAAAATGTTTAATTGGCTCAAAAAAACAGAAATGGTCGCGAATTCTGTTGAATACGTTAAGTTTGGGAAAGTAAGTTGAAAACTAAAAACTATACAAAACAGTGTCTGAAACTCACCGAACATATGTTACCATGACATAGGCTGGCATAATGGATAGGTTTCTGACAGTATTTTGTATAGTTTTTTTAGTTTTAACTCACTTTCTCTAACTTAAAATAATCAACAGTGTCCACCACCATTTGTAGCTTTCAAATACACCAATAAACACTGTTTTTCGAGCCGACTAAACGTTACATTAAATGAAAAGGGTTTATATTACTAAACACAGATACAAAGATGTTGTCAAAAAATAAATATATAACAAATAAATGTTATCAAAGGCAAGAAAAGTAAGTGTTCTACCTAACTGGATAAGATTTTAGTGTTTTTATGTAATGTATAATCGGTTCAAAAACATTCAATGTTTATCGGTATATCTGAAAAATACAAATGGCGGCAGACTGTATCGAACATGTTAAGTTTGGGGAAATTTTGGGAAAATGAGTTTAAACTAAAAATACTGTTAGGAACTCACTCAATATATGTTACCATGATGTAGGCTGGCATATAATCAGTGGTTTTAAACTTTTGCTCGATACAGGTGACGACTTTTAAAAATCCCTTTTAATGATTACCTGGTGTGAGGATATTTGTACAACTAAACGGCAAATCTGCTCAAAAAAATCCGGTATTATTTTACTTTAAGGCCCGTTTCACGTTCATATATAACGAAATATTTTATTGTAGATTTCGGTGTGCTAAAAACGAATCTGCAAACCGTTTACGTAGCAAAAAAAAGGTTTTCATGACATTCATGAAATTACTTTTTCGAAAAGTGGGTGATCACTTTTCAATGTAAATTTAACTTAGAATGAGCACCCACTTTCTGGCCACCTGAGAGAGGGGCATTTTTCTATTCTTGGCTAAAAAGTTTTTTCTTTGATTTCTTTTGCATGGTAATAACCCCTGAACTCTGGGACTATTTTCCATTTAACAGCCGTAGCCTTCGTTTACGCTATGCGTAAGCATAAACGAAAGCTGTTTAGCCAATAAACATGGGAAAAAATCCCCCCTCTCTCAGGTGGCTAGAAAGTGGGTGCTCATTTTAAGTTAAATTTACATGGAAAAGTGATCGTCACTTTTTCGAAAAAGTAATTTCTTCATATCATAAAAACTATTTTTTGTGACGGAAACGGTTTGCAGATTCGTTTTTAGCACACCAAAATCTACAAAAAAAATGTCGTTATTTACGAACGTGAGACGCACAGCCCTTAATGGAAAATTATATCAAAAATCCGGGGGAAAATAGTTTTCAATAAAAACAGCAAATGAATTCGATAGAAAAAAAATGGATGCTATTTTTTTTCTTTCTGTGTGTTTCTTGGCTTAAAAGTCTTTTTGTTTGATTTCTTTTGCATGGTATTAACCCCATGAACTCTGGGACTATTTTCCATTTCACAGACGTGGCCTTTGTTTATGCTATGCGTGAGCATAAACGAAAACTGTTAAATATGCATTCGCGTACCAAACTGCCTTGTAAAAAAACCTTTAAGCCAATAAACACGAAAATAAATGCCCCTTCCTCAGGTGGCCAGAAAGTGGGTGCTCATTTTCAGTTAAATTTAGATGGAAAAGTGATCACCCACTTTTCAGAAAAATTTTTTTTTCAGATCATGAAAACTATTTTGATACTCCTTGGGCGTTGAGTTCCATGGCGACCCGCAGAATTATTTAATGGTCGTTCCCTTAGTACCCCCCTAGTCAAAGCTAACGCATGCGCACGTAACATTTTTTATTTATTTACTTACGTGGTGGAGTTTCTATACTGATAGGTTTTTTGAAATTTTTTCACTGGATTATTATTGATTGAACACTAACCAGATTATGAAAAAAAATTGAAAAAAAACAATCATTTCAACATTTGAAAGGGATACTCACTTTTTAGTTACCACGTTCTGGTAAATCGGTCACTTTTTATTTATTTATTTTTTTTTTTTTCTAAATACGGAAGTGTCTTCGGGAGATATAAAATGGTCGCATGTTGACGAAGCAATGTATCGGGAGGCGTACGGGATTAAAAATTATTGGTAAATTTTTAGATTAGGTCCACCTCCTCAATTTTCCTTTAAATGACGACTTGAAATGGTTTTCGACTATGCTGAATACGAAAATCGCATCGAAAATTTGCAGAAATAAGTAGTTATCAAGATATAAAAAGTTGTATTATCATTGTAATCTTTGGCGGCCATCTTTTTACGTGTGTGTATTTGTTTATGGCGCGTGTGCACGTAAAAAGATGGCCGCCGAAGAATACAATGCATAATACAACTATTTATTTCCGCAAAATTTCAATGCAATTTGTGTGTTCAGCATACTCGGAAACCTATAAATGTCGTCATTGAAAGGAAAATTGTGGAGGTGGACCTAATCTAAAAAAATACCAAATTATTAAACATTTCTCCAGCATGTTAGTGAAATTTATAATACTTTAAAAAAATTAAAAAGAAACAAAACAAAAGTTTTGAAAAAAAACTCACCTTTCACACAATTAAAAAAAAACCCCACAAACTGACTAAATAAGTAAAAAAAAAAAAATAATTAAAAATCTCGAAACTTTATTTTCATGAAAACAATAAAAAAAAGTCCTGTTCTCTCTATTTTTTTTCTTTGAGAAACAAATATATTTCTGACTTACAAATGCGGTAGAGACTCATTATTTTTACTTTCTATGGTTTTGATATACCGTGTTTTTATTGCTTATAAAATGGGTGACTGATTTATCAGAACGTTGTAACTAAAAAGTGAGCACCACTTTCAAATGTCGAAATAATGATTTCTTTTTTACATTTTTTTTTTAATAATCTGTTTAAGTAGTGTCCAATCAATAATAATCCAGTGAAAAAAAATTCCAAAAACCTATAAGTATAGAAATTAAGCATGGGAGTAATGTTTGTACAACAACGTAACGTCGCCTTTCGCACTTTTACAAACATTTTTTAAAAAAAGTAACTAAACCATGTATTGATAATTTGTCACGTGTACAAACATTTATTTATTTACGTAGGCTTAACTCCTTTCATGAATAAGAAAAGTTTTACTCTTTAAGAATAATAAAAGGAAAAAGTTACTGAACATTTATAAAAGGACTTCTTTTCATGAAGGCCAGAGGAATAGTTGGCCGAAAATTCGTGAAACAACAACAATAAATAAAAATGGTGCTAATGCAGAGAGCCGCGCTATTTTTTAAAATCATATTTCCACGTTTAAATAACGTTTTACGATATGTTTTTTTATTTTTTTTTATTTATTCAATTGTAAGGTTAAAGTACAGAATAGGTACAAAACATCCTTACCTCCCCATGTTAAGAATGACTTTTTAAATAATAACATTATTTCAGCACGGATCACTCTCTGCATGAGTAATCTTATATAGAAAAAAAAACAAACTCAAAAGCAAGCAACAAACTTTTTTTTTTTGGCCTTATATAATAAAGAAAAGATGTGTAAATTAAAAAATTTGGAAGATAAACAAATGAAATATGTTTTTTTTTGTTTTGTTTTTTTTACTTATCGAGTTAACAGAAAATTAAACCTTTCGTCAATTCGTGGCTGTGAAATGAATCGAACCGGAAGTTCAGTTTTATCAACAGAACAGATTCGCAGAAACGATAAATAAATATATTTATTTTATTTAATATTTTAATTTTAATTAGGTAAATTTATTTTAATAACATAAAAACATACCTCGACTCTAAAAATGGGTTGTCTGAAAATTTCAAATAAATTGGTAACGTATAAACATGGTTTTATTTCTTTAGAACGAACCAACTTTACATTTTTATATATATAGATATATACTCATATATATATATATATATATATATATATATATATATATATATATATATATGTATATATATATATATATATATATATATATATGATAAAAATTACTACCAGAACAGTAGCAGAAACTCGTCATGAAGCAAGCGACCAACAGAAGATGCTGTGTTTTGAAAGCAACAGCTTACGTTAAAGCTGATGTGTATCAGCTGTTTTCACTTGTAAATAATCCTTTTCGGATAAAGTTAATGTCTAGGGAGTAAACCTTTCAAGGGCTTTCCCTATCTTAGGTTTTACTTGTATAGGATGGTGTTTTTCAATTTTTGTTGGGGAGGGGAGATTTAATTTCATATCTTTGGGTTTTGTTTGCTTTTTTTTTTTTACTCGTAAACTTTATATAGTCATGTTTTTGGGGGGTGTTTTATCTTTCATATAATGGCGGGTCATTAAAAGAGAATCCGCACCGTTTCGGAGCATTGTTCCCTACAGCTTGTTCTCGTACCGCCCCCACCCGCCGTTATCTGCTCAATACAATGAAAAGAAAAGACGTTTAATAATTAAGCTGTTCCTGTTACAAGCAACGGCTTTGCATATGCCGTTCAATGTTCAAAGACTACGTTTGACATATTTGTTAGGACGCGCACATATCGAAGAAAATAGTAATAGTAATAATAATAATAATAATAATAATAATAATAATAATAATAATAATAATAATAATAATCAAAGTAATGATAAAATAATAATAAAAACAATAATAATAATAATATATATTTATATATATTTACATATAAAGAAATATATATATATATATATATATATATATATATATATATATATATATATATATATAACATGAATAAAAAAGATATATGTATGCATAAATACATAAAAAAATACATACATCTACTCACAGAGATAACTGCTACCCTTTCCGCCAAGAGTTTAACGTAACATTCACGGGTCAGTTTTTTTTTTTTTTTTTTTTTTTATATATATATTTTCATGTTTCTCTATCTTGTATTGATTTCTACCCGGCTCTTATGAGGTATTGTCAATCCAATCAAGGTGACTTTTTTCCTTTTTACGGCTGTTCGCGTATCGACGACATTCGCTGATGCGAGGCTTAGATGTCTGGATTGCATTTGAATGAACTGCTCAATATAATAAAAAGATGTTCAATGATTTTGCGTTTCCTGTAACGGCAACAGCTTTGCGCGAGTGACGTTTAAATATTAAAGGCTACATCTAACAAGTTCGTTACGTTAAAACGCGCTCATATCGAAAAGAATACAAAAACAGAAAAAAAGGAAAGACAATAAAAATAGAAAAAGAAAGAAAAGAAATGAAGAAAAAGGAATGAAAATGAATAAAACTAGATTTAAAAAACAAATAAATGAAAATCATTAAATAAATGAATAAATAAATCTTATAGAGATAACTGCATTGTCGACATTTGTTACCAGTCATGCGGTATTTCTTTTTACCCAGAGCCACATACAACATTATTCAGTTATGTCTATGAGGCGTTTAGTAGCTGCCGAAAATAAAACTTCTTGCTGCAATCTCACAAGCTCGAACGATTGTAACCTTCATGGGCCAGCTCTCTTTTTAGGGCTTCATAGTTCTCCATCTTGTATTGATGTTGTTTTTTACCCGGCTCTCATAAGGTACTGTCAATTACATCAAGATTAGTCTTTTCCTTGTTCTTGATGAGAGAACAATGTCTGGCCGTTGATCCTTTCCTTTCTAGCCAGGGAGATTTGCAGCGACTATCTAATTATCATCGATTCCAAGAATATTTTGGCTATGTACTAGCTATACGTTTTGATCCGATGCATATTTTTCCTCCCGTAGCAAAACACTTCATGTGTTTACTTATAATAGCTATGTGTTGATGTTTTAATATTTAGCCTTGCAGCAACCATGTCTTGGTAGCTCAAGTATTAACGTCAAAGAGTCATTTTATTTTAACTTTTAAAATCATTACTATATATTCTGTCCAATATAAGATAACAATAAATACGATATCTTCATTAATCAATATATCATATTTAAGCGTATTTTATGAGCGGGCAATAATTCCAACACGCACACACTGGGATTTGGTCTCGGTATTTTGTCCTCCGCCCCAAACTAAAAATATTCAAACGCATTTTGTGTTTATTGAGATTTTCGGACTGACTTCCTCATTTTGGTTGTTATAGTCACAACGTTTCAGCCGTCTTGCCCTCCGGCCTTAATCAGGTGTTTTGTATCGAACTGAGGAACCCTTTGTTAGGAGTCTCGAACTCAACTCTTTATTATTATTACGGGGGTACCCTATTCGGACTCCAGCTAGGCTCTGGGACATAGTTGCTGATTCTCTGTTTTGAATGTTACTTATCAGGACAATACTTCACCGGACAATACCTTAACTTCAACTCCCATTACCCATACAGTATCAAACATGGAATCGCGCACATACGTGCGATTCCATGTTTGATACTGTATGGGTAATGGGAGTTGAAGTTAAGGTATTGTCCGGTGAAGGTAGGCTTGCGATATACAGATGTCTTAAACCCATGCTCTGTGATTGATATGAGTATATCAAGGAAGGCCAGTTGGTTATTGTTTTCTTTCTCCAATCAAACATGGAATCACACGCTGCCTACAACATCGAGCAGACACAATAAGTAGCGACACCATTACATACCACCATAAATGGTCAGGTTGAAGAATACCCTCCGTCGTAACAACCACCCGGTAGCATACTATCCACGAGACGTGTTAATAGTATAAGAGAGGAGAATGAAACCCAAAAAAACACCAACGATCTGCCTACCATACATACGAGGCATCTCCGAAAACATTCAGAGAATATGTGCCGCCTACAAAATCAGGACAGTATTCAAGAGCGAGTCAACACTCAGACGACACCTGGTACGAGTGAAACCCTGCATGGAGGAGAACATGACCAAGAACTGCATATACTCCATCCTATGTAGTTACAGAAAAGTTTACAAGGGTGAAACATGCCGCCCCCTCAAAGTAAGGGTGGAAGAACACCGAAAAGCGGTAACTAAAGGGGAGACGGAAAAATCGAGTATAGTCAACCATGTCGGGATGGAGAGGGGGGACCATCGCCCTCTATGGGATGAAATAAAAATAATAAACAGAGAGACCCACTGGAAAGTGAGAAAACTTAAAGAAACAGCTCACATGCTCGGACATAACAACATACTGAGCAAACCAAGCTTAGAGCTGAATGCAAGAGTCCGACAATCTCAATAAATGAAAACGCCTCATATCAAAATTACAGACAATTAGTATGCTGTAGAAAATGTGGAAGGAAAGTCCTATAAAATTACTGCGCCCTCTGTAGATGTATAATATTGCAGCAACGTAAAGCAATTCAATAACCAGTAAACACCGGTTCTGCACGGAATCCAACTAGCAAGGTACCTAGACGGACGCGAATGGTTACTCAGAACGGACCCAACAATCAGTTACTCAGAACGGTCCCAACAACGGTAAGATATGCTCACAGCCACACGGCACAAGAAGCAACAGCAACACGATTCCCGACCAAGCCAATAATCGCTCTCCCAACATCTTTCAATCACCCGCTTTTATGGTCGTTGCAGGCCGGCTAAATTTGCATATTGCGAGAATTCATGTGACTTTGCAAGATATCATCCTTTACAAAAGACAGCGGCCGCCATCTTGATCTTTCTTTCTCTATTTTCGGTCGGCGACGCCGAGCCGGCCTGGAGGTAAGTCTTTCCTTTTCGTCCGTCTCTCTTACGCACCCACACAACACACAAACACGCGGGCACTTGTCTCCTGGATGCACATTACATATGCTTTTTGTGTTTTATATAAAAATTGACGTACTCTTGAATATGGTATTTAAATATAATATACCAGGAGTAGTACAACACCTCTTTTCCTTTTAACGCAAGATGCACACACAGTGTCTTTATTGTTGATGTTTTTGTTGCTGTCAGTAGTGGTGGTGATTTTAGTATTAGTATTATTGCTATGGATGCTTTGGAGATATTTGGTTTAAATGAGAAGGAAATGGAGAAACTGATAGAACTCGTCGAGACATACTCGAAAGACATTGGGATGGAATTTGGGATTAGTAAGTTTGGTGATAAAAAGCATATAAAAAGTCGGTATTTCATTAATTGAAGAACGTTTTTTGTTGACTTGGATTCGTTTGTCAGTGTGAGGAAAACAAACGGATTTTCTACGGACGTCGAAACAGAAAAAAATGTCGTTTTTGCGTGAGCTGAGAATATTACAAGCTAAAGAAAAACTTCTGTGCGAACATTTTACAGTATTCGGCATATCAAAGGAAAACTTAAACTTCAAAACTAGAAGCTATTTCCGCGTTAAGTATAGAGCTGATACAGCCGAGACGAAAGTGGGTTTTGAAAATTGGAAGCGTCACAAAAAGGAAAGATTAAAATGATTAACGTCGAAACTGTGTTAGATTAACGCCATCTATCTATCTATCTATCTATCTATCTATCTGTCTATCTAATTATCTTGCTAGCGGAGATAATAACAGAGATTAAATTGTGGAGAACAATAAGTTGAGCGATCATGCAGGTGCAGAAAAGGTACAAGGATCATGTTGGTACTCATCAAACTCTGTTGAACGGTCAGTTTGCACCGGAAGTATCCGAATGGGGACCGGACGTGACGTAACATGTGTTCCAGTTTGATTTTGCTGAGTTAAGTTTAGTGACTAGGGTCCGTGAAATTTAGGAAGCAAGATAGGTTAAACAGGTTTCCCCATAAGGGGGTTATAGTCTCCAAATTGATGCAGAGAAACGCCACAAGTCTGAGATCCTCGATTTCACTCCATGCTGCGGAAGACGAAACGCCAATATATAAAAAAATGTACATCGTCTTGTGTGTCTTGCATGCTTACTTGTTATAGCAGAACCTAGCTCTTCAAGACGTTGGCCAATCCCTCAGGCAGCGGTCAAAAGACAGAAGGCTACGCAACAAGAGTATGTCGTTATAAATGTACTATGTAATATATATTAACACGTACACTACAACACCACTATATGAGTCACGAACAGTTAAAATAGGCATTAAGGAATCTGAGTACATAATAGTCTATAAAATAATCAGTTAGAAACACACAGATAAAAACATAACAACGATTTAGTTAGAATAAAATACGTAACACTTCGACATTTGAAAGCGTCGAAAAATGAAAACATTAGAATGATTTGTGTGGAATATTTGAAAAATTGCAAGCGCTGAGAGATTAAACGATTATTAAACGATTAGAGTCGGACGTAGAAAGTTTAAAGCGTCGAGAAATGACAAGATGTAAATGTAATTCGAGTCAGATTTTTTCTAACCGTCGTAGTATAATGAAGATGTAAGCGTTCCTGGTTTAAGACAACAAAATTAAAGAAATAAAAAAAGAAAAAAAAAGAATTCGTCTTCGCAAGTCAACAACCGCCGGGTTCGAGATCACCACGGTCACCAACCTTTGTCTGTCTGTCTCGCCCCGACCTAACCTGTCAACTCATTTTATATATGTCTCCAGCGCGATTTCGTGTGATTTCGCGTGACTTCCACCAGAGCACACCTTTTAAAACTATGGGTGCCATCTTGATTTCTCTCTCTCGCCCAACCTCGTCCGACACACACGCGGTAAGATTTCTGTTTGTTTGATCTGTTTTTTCTTTTCTTTTTCTCCTTTCCTTCTGCTAACTTTAAACAACAGAGATTTACCACTCGACTGATTTTTTCGTGTTTTGGAAGCAAGTAAAGTGTAGCTGTGTTTTTAAGAGGCAGAATCTGACGAACTGAACAGGTTGGGATTTACAATGTCGTCTGAATGCTACCGTTGTATCTGGAGGAAGATGCATTAGCCTTTTGAGTTTTGGACGAAAGTTGATTCAACTGAAATGAGTCGGACCGTTTTTGTTAACCGATAGGATTCGGTTGGATTTTTTAATAGATTGTCGTAAAACGAATATATTAAAATACGACTATGTTGAATGTTAAATGCGCATTTGAAAATCAGTGAAAATTTGTTATACTATGGAGAAGTTAAAACACGCATTCGATTATCGATCTTTGTGATAATTTGTCGGAATATTGTTGTATATGCACATGCAAGTTGAACTTAAAAATCATCTATATCTATAATGTATCTAATTTTGCAGGACAGTTCGAGTTTGTTGTCGTCGTGAAAAGATTGAATTACGAATCGAGTCTGATTTTTGAGGCGTGCATTGTAAAGTTATAGAAATAGTTTAAGTTACAATTCTAGCCGACCTTAATTAACGTTGTAGCATTAACCATCTTCGTCCGGCGGTGTACCGTGGGCTAGTTTCGTCTGGTGAGGTATCGTGGACCAGTTGTGTCTGGCGGTGTAGCTTGGGCCAGTTTCGTCTGGCGGTGTAGCATGGACCAGTTGCATCTGGATTTCGTGTGGTTGATGTGAGGCCAATTATCTCAATTTGAATAAACTGCTCAATACAATAAAATAACGTTTAATAATTAAGCGGTTCCTTTTATGAGCAACGGCTTTGCGTGTGTCGCTTAATGTTCCAAGACTGCGTCTAATATATTCATTAAGTTTAGACGCGCTCATATCGAAGAAAATAATAATAATAATAATAATAATAATAATAATAATAATAATAATAACAACAACAACAACTAGCAGGACCCGTGGAAATTCCACGGTAGTTAAAATCTTTTAAAACACATCAATAAGAAATTCCTTATTGTTATAAAAAAAAATAAAAAAATGAACGTATGGAAGCAAGTAGAACAAATAAAGAACTTTAGTTAAAACTTTTATTGATGGCCAATGCGATCGTAACTGATGCTGTTGATATTGTCAGGAAGTGCTGGTGATGATTGAGGCGGTGACAGGGACGTTGATCAGCTGCTTGGAGTGAGAATAGTGGTCAATCAGCAGGTTCTGGGGAGTCAGACTGTGAATTTAAAACTGTGTGACATTGTTGACATCGATTTTGCATATAAAATGAAGTGTTTCTGTAAATCTTACGAAGTACAGTTAAATTTTGATTTTTCGATAATTAAAATGATGTGAGGTAGGTTGTACCTATCAAATTTATGTCAATGTTATATAATTAAGTAAAGTTAAACAAACTGTACACTACTTTTTCATCAAATTATGAATTTTAAATATAAGGAAAGCAATTTTTAAAATAAATTTTTCCAAAATCATATTTACATCCAAGTTAATTTTTAGATTCCATAGCTGTTCCTGATTGTTTTCATAACACTTCACGGTAAACAATATTCTTAGTATATGTTACACCACGCTTTCTGCTCTGATTATCATTTCTATGCAGTTGCATTACCTTAAATTTCACACTGTGCTTAGATCGAGCTCTTGAACATGCCACATACAGTTGACCATGAGAAAATACAGGTTGTTGAAGATATATACCAACCTTAATCAAAGTTTGGCCTTGTGCTTTATTGATGGTCAGTGAATATGCTAATCGTATTGCAAACTGTATCCGATGAAATGCAAACGGAACATTTGTATCACTTGGCTTTAATTTAATTCTTGAAATGATAACTGTGGAACCTCTATTAGATCCATAAATTAAAATAGCAATGATGCTGTTTTGATGACATTCTTTTATTTTCATCCTAGTTTCATTACAAAGTCCTTGATTTATGGATAAATTTCGCAGTCGCATTACTATTGCCCCTATTTTCACATTAAGTCGGTGAGGTAACATTCCAGATGGAGTTAATGAATTTATGAACTCGATAGGATAATTTTGAAGTTCAGCATCATCATCGGAGATGTAATCTGTACTTAAATATGTATTTATGCCTCCGGGAAGATTATTTAGAATTTCTACATTTACTGTTAAACATTCTGTATTTTTTGGAGTCATGATAATTCTATTTTCCATTTCTTGGGGGTTGCAATCAAATATTTCTGAGATTAGAGAAGCATTACATATCGAATCATCAGAAACATCTATGGCATCTACAGGAACGTCATTAAGACTGTTCGTTAGTGTACCATTACCAAGATGAAGGAGCCATCTAGAAAACTCCTGTTCATTTATGTTAGTTCTGACGTTTTGTGTTAGTTGTAATTGACTGAAATGATGCCACAATGGGCATTTTTTAAGACAGGTGTCTATAATAGATGTAGGTGATCCATGTGGCACTACTGGCAAAATTTGCCTGAACTCACCTCCAAGTATGAGAAATTTTCCACCAAATATTTTATCGTTACCCATTATATCTTGTAAACATCTATCTATAGCAAGCAGGGCATGATTAGGTATCATAGAGGCTTCGTCTATGATGAATACCTTTACCTTTCTCAAAAAAGAAGCATGCTCTGATAATGGAGAAACGTTACAGACACCGGTTTCTGTCAGAGGTATAAGTAGTTTGAATATACTGTGGAGTGTTTTCCCTGAAGTTAGTAGCATTGCAGCAATGCCGCAGTGGCGGTTACAGTACTGCTGGAGATGAAGTAATCATATAACATGTTGAATAAAAAGGTTTTTCCTGATCCGGCTGGGGCATCTAAATAGAAGCAATTGTTGTGTGGGGCTTCTTTTTCAGTTGCCATGACAGCCTTGATTATAGTATTAAAGACCTCTAATTGTTCATTGTTTAACAATTTAACATTAGGCCCGTTTGTATTTCGAGTCATATTATCTATTGGAGGATCACCTGTTGGTTCAGATAAACCCATTGCCTGGCAAGAAGAACCATGCTCATTAAATATTGCTTTTATCAAATGAATAACTGGGGGATATGTATATACACTGGCCCCCGCCCTTTGCGGCCCGGGCGACAAGATCAAAGTATAGTATCTGTTCCGACAGATACTGCAAGCAAAGACCATATGTGGGGGTAACCCCACATATCTACCTTGGTCAATGTAACAGTTCCTATCCAACTCCCATTTCCCACCCATCGGGAGCTGGTCTCTCTCCACATTAAAAAACGGTCTTGTGTCTAATTTGCTCAGTGGGGAAGCAAATAAATACAAACTGGGGGATATGTATAATATATCCCCCAGTCCACTACACTTTACCGTAAAATTCGGCTAAAACAATTGTTGACGAATTATCTCCTTTGAATCGATATCGTCTGCTTGAGACAATTGAAGCGAAAACCTTATTAGGTATTAAATGCTAAAACATTTTAATACAGCTGGCTAATTGGCTATAAAGTAAGTTATTCCGAACTTTGATCTAACAGTTTAATTTAAAAAAAAAGAACTTAACATTTTCTTGTATCTTTTTTTTATATATATTTTTTATATTAAGAAAAATGTAAGCATCATGCTGAAATAATAAAATGCCATTCTTAATAAGGGGAGAGGGTTTGACTATTCTAAACCTTCACCTAAATAATCATTTAATGAAAAAAATGTTTAAAATGTTTTTGTGTTTTTTTTATAATTTTTGTTAAATAAGAAAATCAATAAACTTTGATAACACTATTGTAAGAATCATGCTGAAAGCCATTCTTAATTATGGGGAGGGGGGTTAAATATTCTGAAACTTTACCTAACAATGTAAAAAAAAATAAGGGAAAAATATATGTAGGAACAATAAATATTTCTTCAGTTAAATAAATTATACTGTAAATCTTTAAATAAGGAATAAATATTTATTTAAACCATAATTATTGAAACAGTATTTTACTGCATAAAAAAACGGTTATGGGGAGAAGGGTTAACTATTCTGAACCTTCACCTAAATAGCGATTTAATGAAAAAAAATTGAATGGTCTTGTATCTTTTTTTTTGTATAATTTGTTTTAAAATAATAAAAAAAAAACTTTGATACCGCTATTGTAAGAATCATGCCGAAAGCCATTCTTAATATGGGGAGGGGGTTAACTATTCTGAAACTTCACCTAACAATGTAATAAAAATAATGGAAAAAATATATGTATGAACAATAAATATTTCTTCAGTTAAATAAAATATACTGAAAATCTTGGTTATCCTGACGCTCCGCACTTCTTTATTTACATTGGAAGTGACGTCACACAAATCTTATAATACCGATGGCTACAATTGTAAAAATAATTTGTTTTATTTTTCTTTCATTTTGAGCTCCTTTTTTCTCCCGTTTGAATTTTGTTTTCTACAATTAATAAACCAGTTTACAAGTAAATTCAATCTTGGAAACTACTCGTTTGCCGTAATTTTAAACGTTATTTTCATTTTCAGCGACCCCGAAAACCTATAAGAGTGGTAATTTTAAAGGAATTTGAGGGTGGAGTAATTCTTCATATTTACCTTTTTTTTAATTGAATTGTTGTTAGGTGAAAGTACAGAATAGTTACATTACACCCTCCCTTCCCCATGTTAAATAATAGGTTTCTTAATAATAGCGTTAAAAAATAGCTCGGGTCGTAAAGTGCAGGACTGCAGGACTGCAGGAGTACCTATAAAAGGTAACGCCGGATCGGAAAAAGAGCTCAAAATGAAAATAAAATAAATTCTCCGCTCATAATAAGAAATGGGGGGGGGAGTTAAATTCTCCGCTGTGTTAGTAATTAAAAACTAAAACAAATTCTCGAAATGAAAAGAAATGTTAGATTCCCCGCTCAAATACCAATATAACAAATGGGAGAGAAAAGAAAATTAAATTCGCTAAAACAAATTATTTTTTACTTGTAAACTGGTTTATTAATTGTAGAAAACAAAAACAAACGGGAGAAAAAAGGGGCTCAAAAAGTAAAGAAAAATAAAACAAATTATTTTTACAATTGTAGCCATCCGTATTATAAGATTTGTGTGACGTCACTTCCAATGTACATAAAGAAGTGCGGAGCGTCAGGATAACCAAAATCTTTAAATAGGAAATAAATATTTCTTTAAATAAATTAAATCATAAGTAATGAAACAAACTGTTTTATTTCATATTAAAAAAAAAAAAATTGTTGTGTCCATTTTTTATAGTATTTAAATATGTATGCCCTGTCGGTGGGCATTAGAAGATGATGAATGCCTGTAAAAGAAGCAAAATAAAACAGACAAAACATAAATAATAACTATGTAAACCACATGAAGCTGTATAAATGTTACAAAATTACTCAATTCGGCATGAAATAACACGAAAAAGGATTGATATGCCGTAAAACAAAAACAAAACAGAACAAGACGTAAAATATGTTTTGACTCTGTGTTACTCAGTGTATTTGCGAATGGTGACTTTGGTGATTTATTTAATAAAGTCATTCTTGACTTTTGTAACATTTATTTCTAAACATACGTTTTGTTATGTAAGGCTTACTCAAAAGTAAATAAAAAAAAAGATAAAGTGGCACAGTCAAAAAAAACGAACTCGTAACGTTAAATGTAAAAAATATATTTATTACTGAATAAAATAGAATAAGCGTTCCGTATTCACTACAATAATAAACAGAAGACATCGTTAAAAATGTAAGTAAAATACTATACTATTTAAACTGTGAAACGATACCTTCTATGCATAATTGTATTTAAAATAATCCAGAACCATAAATAGACAGTTCATATATATTTATTTTTGTTGTTGTTCGGGAAGTTTTGGAAAATAAAAGGGGTTAATGATTTTTTAACTAATAAAGAGTGAACAATAAAGGGAGATAATTCACATTAATTAATGTTTGCGATGATGATGACGCGTTTCATTAATTAATGTTTGCGATGATGATGACGTGACACCGTACGGACAAGCATATTAATATATAGATAAGGAAAACCCTAGAATGTGGGGAATAACACAAGCGCGTGGAGAGGCTTAGTACCACTCAAATTCCAGTATAAACCAATGGCCACTACCAGCGAGAAATCAATGAAACTGTTGCGATGACGCAAATTTATTTGCAAATGCTATCGAAGGAGGTGGAGAGAGCTGGACGTCTGCGGGACTTGTTGTCACTCAGCCTCCAGAGAACACCATAAACCGATCGTTTGTTGATTTGTGTGAAAGCTCCATGTGAGCCAATACTAATAAAAATAAAATTTCCAATATATATATATATATATATATATATATATATATATATATATATATATATGTATATAAATATTTATATATACAGATATTTAACATTGAACTAAATATACACATATATAAATTAATAAAATCATTAAATAAATGAATAAATCTGCTCACAGAGATAACTGCACTGTTGACACTTGCCACCATTTCATGCGTAAATCTTTTTTGCCAAGAGCCACATTGCGTATTGTTCGATCTACACTCATGCACAAAAAAACAAAAAACAAAAAAAAAAAATGAACCAAGAGTGAAAGAAGGAAGAAATTGATTTTTCAATATTTTTTCATGAATTTTTGTTAATTTTATCT
>NC_136520.1:22653020-22783020 GCF_053919585.1 Euprymna scolopes
CACTGGCGGACATGAATAAACACCCCAACCTCCCAATATTAAAAACGGCTTTAGGAATGAAAACCGACAATCTCCCCATGTTAAGAACAGCTTTAGGAATAAACACCCTCAATACTCCCATGTTAAGAATGGCTTTCAGAATAAAACTTTTGAATAAATACCCCCATTCTCCCCATGTTAACAACGGATTGCAGAATTAACAACGCCTACCCACCCATGTTAAAAATTGTGGAGTTGGAGCTAAAGTAAAAATTTTTTTTTTTTTAAATAAATTGTTAGTTTAAAGCACAACGCTATCACGGTTTTAATAAAGGAAAAGCATTCATATTTTCTTATATAAAAACAACTCGGGGGGTGGGGGAGCGTACCTTCTATTTTGCTAGAATAAGGGGTTTGTATTACTGTACACATAGATTCGAAAACGTTGTCAAAAAACAAATATATAACAAATAAATGTTATCAAAGCCAAAATAAGTTAATTTTCAACCTAACTGGATATTTTTGTGTCTTTATTTAATGTAAAGTGTTTATTCAGCTCGAAAAACATCCAGTGTTTACCGATGCGTTGGAAAATTCAAAATGGCACCGAACTCTCTGCCAAACATGGTGAGTTTGGGAAAATGAGTTAAAAATAAAAACTATACCACATACTGTTAAAACCCACCAAATATATGTCAGCGTATGTCACGGTAACATATATTTTGCGCTAGTTTCTAACAGTCTTTTGTATATTTTTTATTTTGAACTCATTTTCCTAAATATACCATGTTCAGCAGAGAGTTCGGCGCCATTTTGAATTTTCCAACACATCATAAACACTGTATGTTTTTCGAACTGAATAAACATGTTACATTAAATAAAAACACTAAAAAACTTATCCAGTTGGGTAGAAAAGTAACTTATCTTGCCTTTGATAACATTTATTTGTTATATATTTGTTTTTTTGACAACTTTTTCGAATCTATGTGTACAGTAAAACAAACCCTAAATAAGTTTTATCGGAATTTTTTTTTTTTTACTTATGCTTTATTTCTTAAATGTAACAACAATTGTTAGTTTAAAGCACAACGCTAATGTGTACCACGGTTTTAATAAAGGAAAAGCATTCATAAAAACATCTTGGAAAAAAGTGTAGTTTGAAGTTTGTTAAAATAAGTTGTATCGAAAAAAAAACGATTGTTAAAAAAAGTTGTAGTCAGAATCGTTATTTTTCGTCATTTCAAAATAGTATAATTTTATCGTAAGGATCGCCACAATGAATTTAAATTAAAAAAAAATAGGGAATGTTTTTATACTTATCGATTAAACAGATAATGAAATATTGTAATTTGGAAGTCATCAACTCGTGGACCGCTCGTTTCTACCGGAAATAAAATGGCGAAAATAGTTCCGCATTACGAAAAATATTTTTATTTTATTTAATATTAATTTCTGTGTTACTATTTTAACGATTTAAAAGAAAAAATGTGTTATAGTCAGAATCGTTATTTTTCGTCATCTTTTCCCCGACGAATAAAAGTTTTTTTTAATAAGTTAATATTTACTTTTTAATATTTAAAAATTAGTTAGATGTTAAAGATTCACTGTTATAAAATTTCACAGAAAACGGGATTGTAAATTTCTAGTTTATCGATTTTGAATAAACCAGACGGTCCATTTACATATATATATATATATATATATATATATATATATATATATATATATATATATATATATATATATATATATATGAACATGAAAATTTGCAGGATTTTTGAAGATTATAATATGGTTAAAATTTATAACAATTGGCAAAAAAGAATCTATATTTTCACGCTAATAAAATATGCTCAAATTTGCCTACATTTGTACATGTACTGTTCTGGCAAGCCAGCTTTAGTTTTTGCCAATCCTCTAATATAAACATTAAAAAGACTCTTTAGAGCCCCGACGAGATGTATTAACGTCGACATATGGATTGATATAATGTTTATATAATTTTATTTCTAAAAGTTTTACTCACTTAGTTTTTATTAGTTCAGGTTATCAATGTATTTACACTCTATTATATATAAATATATATGTATATATTTTTATATAAAATGAATTTTGTCTGTGTGCGTGTTTGTGTGTGAGTTCGTTTCCTATGGACTGAAAACAGCTGGATCTACTTTTATGTAATATAACACGAACGTTCTTTATGTGCCTGTCAGTTTTTTAGATAGATTTTGTATCGGACTGTCTTCGATAAGTATCAATAGTCAATAATCGAATAATCCGATGAAGGAAGGAACATGCGGTTTTGGCCAAAGTGAATAATTTACACAGCCTAACACCATAAGTGAATTTGAGAAGTTTTTTTACCACACAAGTTGAAAGGCACGACATATAAATCTAACAGTAGGTTTTTTTATACGACAGGGGTGCGTTCGAAATGAATGTTTCTGTTTAAAGCACCATTGCACCATGATACTTGACTTTTGCATTTTAAACTTTAATTCAAACCACTATATATAACGAATGATTTTATAAAATCAACAATAGGTTCTTTACAGTTGATTACAATGTATTGTGGACTAATCACTGCAGAGAGGCATGTTTAGCTTCCTGCCTGTGCACTGCGATATGCCCCCAACTAGAACAAGCAATCAATCGATTTAATTGAAAAATGGACGATTTCCCCGATTTTGAAGACAATAAAAATATAAGGGGGTGAAACATTCGCTAATTATTATTTAATTTAAGGCAACATCGAGTCTCCCTGCTATTATATATATATATATATATATATATATATATATATATATATAATTATTATTATTATCATTATTATTATTGCAACCTTTAGTCTCTTGAGACACAGGCACTCTGCACCTAGTTTGGTTTACTACAGAGTCTGCTGTGACTAAATAGTCCAATTTTAGATTTGCAGCTTGGTTGGTTCCCGGCCCCACACCTGTCGGGCTGAGTGTCAAGAACGGATCCTCAACGAGTACTCTACCCTATCTCTCTGTAGCCGAATCCGCTATGAGACTATTCCCAGTTAAAATGGAGGTATGGTCACTCACAGTTGGAAGATTCTATTTATTACCGATGCTGTTAGGAGCTGACGAATCAAATTAATTCAACCAATCAGAAACCAGAATTACTTCATAAAAATTAAACCTTTTTTCTTTAGCAACCTTGCATATGTGTTTTTCTTCGTGTCAACGCAGGAAGAATATTTTTCTCTATGGCTTCCAACCCAAGAACTGTCTACTGGGAACCAGTCACCTCCATTACTTGTATAGAACAACTAAACATCGGAAACTGTTCTGAAACTAAACATGGCTTTCAACTCAAGAGTGTTTGTGTGTGCCTTTGTGTGTGGGCGTGTTTGTGTGTTTATGTGGATTTGGATTTAGTTTTTTTGTTCATTTGTCGTACCAACCGCTACTCATCTTCACTGAAACACAAAAAATATTCCCAGGGAGAAATTCCCTCTTGGTTGAGATGCACTGCGATAATCTGTACTGAAACAAAAACATAAACGACTCGCTTGGCTGATGGGGTAATACTAAAAGAAACGGAAAGCGTTTGATCACCATTTACGAAAGCGTTTTACTCATCTTTTCAAACGGTAGAACATTTCTGTCCGAGCGTGATGTACTGCCATTTTTGTCTCACCCACAGATCGCTATGTTTTGTTTTTATTCGAATCAATCATAAACCTCGTTAGGAATTCCTATTAATTATTTATTACAAGTTTTTCCCCCATAAATCTGTTATGATTTTGTGATATTTGATGCATCTGACCTTCTTTATACAGCGTAGACACGCGATACTTGGTTTTGTTTTCCCTTCTCGTTGCCAGTCAGGTTATCATTTTAACGAGTGCAATATTAATCGAAACTCTTTGAGTCTGAGTTCGTAAATCTAAAGTATGAATTACTTTGTTTCGAAATTTAATTAACCTATTAAACTTTTTAGCACATGTAACCTCTGATCTTCTCTTGAAGCCTGTATTTTATTCAGGGGATAGTTTTAAGTCATATCCCCTGATTAAAATGCAACCAATTTTCTTTGGAAGTCATTTTCTTATTTGAGGAAAGATTTTTATAGGCTACACACTCTTTTTGATGCCTACCGAATGTTATGATGCAGACGAGTACCTTTATCGAGATACCATCTTCAAAAACGCTTTATTACCTCTCTCTCTGTTTTACTCTATTTCTCCCCCCCCCTCTCTCTCTCTCATTCTCTCCCTTCCTCCCCCCCCCTCTATCTCTCTCTCTCTAGACACACTCACTCAAATATATATAGAATTAATTATCATTACAAAAATGCAACTGATTTACACTCATAAATTTTTATTCTTTTTTATGAAAACATCTACATTTTCTTTATAGTATGGTATACACGTATTTCGTTAAATTGCAGAAAACCACTAAAACCTCGTTAGATACAAATAGATTTTCCTTAAAAACCTGTTATAGAGTGCATTATATTGAATGAAAAAAAGAATTCGAAGAAAAGACAAAAAAGGAAATGGAGATATGTAAAATGTGCAAACCCACAAACAATTTTTTTTTATATATAAAGCATCATTCTTTCTTCTCAATTTCTTTAAGACAATTTATTTCAGGATATTTTGAATTCATTCGTTTTAATTTCTCTGTGTTTTCTGGTTTTGAATGGGAGCTGACCCGTATATCTGCCGTATTCACTAATCGGACCTGTTTGGATTAACCTTCAAGTGTCATTATCCAACACGGCACTATAGTCTGTATAGTTTTTAAAACGTAAAAAAAAAAAAAATTAATTCTTGCTTTATCTTCAGTACGTTGGTACAATGGGGGAAAATGTGGCTGGTTAATTTTAATGCATTTAAAACCAAGCTCCTATCTTTCCATCATCAATGCTCTGACCCCGTCTGGCATCAATTGAAATAATGATCCTCGTTTTGGGGTGGTTCCATATTTCGACAAGCTCCTGGGTCTAACTTTTACTTCTGATATGAAATGGAACACGTGCATCAAATCCGTTCCCAATGTCGCTGGAAAAATGGTTGGATCGTTCTACCTCTCCAGTAGATATCTGACTGTTGATGCAATTCTCTACTTATACCCAAGTACGTCCTAGGATAAAGTACTATTGCCACATCTGGACAGGAGCTGCTCGAAATACCCTATCCTGCCTTGATAGAGTTAAAAACCGACTTCGTAGCCTAGTAGATGGCTTTTTTTCTTTTCTGCAACCTCTTTTTCACGGAAAAGATATTGCTAGCCTACCTCTGCTCTATCGTTATTTTCATGGCAAGTGTTTGTCTGAGCTCCAATTCATGCCCCCCCCCTTGCCAAACTTTCACGAAAAACGCTCGTCTAACTAAAACCATTATATACGATTTTCCCCACTCTCTATCTGTGCCTAAATCGAAACAAAAATTCCACCAACAAAGCTTCTATCTTAAAACTTCCCGCATGTTGAACTCTGTTCCGTTTGCTTTCTTTCCAGCTAACTAGTACATGGTCGTTTTCAAGTCCAACGTAAACAATTTATTGATGAGCCGTTTTCTTAAGTAATTCAATTTAGCAAATTTCCACTACTGACGATTACTATGTTATTGTCCCAATGACTACCGTACAATGATTAACGCTTATCCTCGAGTCGTCTCCGGTCCTTGGTGAGAGCTGTCTCCTTTGTAAAAAGAATCTATTAATTCCGAAAACTTTTTGTTAAAGATATCTTCATTTTAGACCATACAACATAAATAAGCCATCCATTCATAAAATTTATTTTAATAATAGTTAAAACGTACGAAAAGACTTATAATAGTAGCATTAGTACCTAATTAATACTATAACTATCACGTGATTCTTGTCGAAACTACTTAAAATAACTAAGCGCGTGTTATTTACTCGATAACCACCTCTGAAGATGAATCTAGGATCAGGTGTATTATATTGACTGCATAGAATTATGTATATTCCCGTGTTTGTTCTTCCAGTTTGTGCTTGTAGGGTGTGTTATTTTGCTGAGAATGAGGTATAATAAATAATTCGGAAAACGGATCTCGATAAGGTGAACTGAAAGTGTATGTTGTGCGAGTATATGGATAGGACAACGGTAGCATGTTGGGGTGAAGTGGGTATTGTTTTGGTGTTGTGATAAGGAAGATATTTTGGGGTACTTTCAAGTTCTAAATAAAGAATATATGACGCCATATTCTAATAGTGACATGCCTTGGAATATATGGAGTTCCCATAAATATCAGACCATTTTATAGTGTGATGCTGGGTTTAATCGGGTTTGTTGCTTTACAAAAAACCTGCTCTTATAGCATGGTGTTATTTTTGTAAATAAGTACAACTGTGTTCAGATTCGAATATAAATTTTATACCGATGGTTTAATATTATGGAAAGAAATATGATGTCATTTATGTATCTGACTTTATTCAAATACATAATTGACATCCATTGACTTTATTCAAATACATAATTGACATCCACTAACTTTATTCAAATACATAATTGACATCCACTAACTTTATTCAAATACATAATTGACATCCACTAACTTTATTCAAATACATAATTGACATCCACTAACTTTATTCAAATACATAATTGACATCCACTAACTTTATTCAAATACATAGTTGACATCCACTGACTTTATTCAAATACATAATTGACATCTACTGACTTTATTCAAATACATAACTGACATCCACTGAACTTATTCAAATACATAATTGACATCCACTAACTTTATTCAAATACATAATTGTACATCTACTTACTTTATTCAAATACATAATTGACATACACTAACTTTATTCAAATGCATAATTTACATACACTTACTTTATTCAAATACATAGTTGTACATCCAAATGTTTCTGATTAGCTTCAGGTACATAGAAGAGATCTCGGTTTGTCGCACTAAGCAGTCTATAATATTAAAAGTAAATTTGAGTTTATAATTTACCCGTCTATCAGGTTTTCGTCAGGAATCTCTAAATCTGTTTGTTTAATGATGTATGGGGGCACTTTGGTGACCAGGCAAAAGTGCGATCTTGCATTGGTTTCCCAGTTATCGGCTTTACGTCCTCCCTATTTTTTCTTCTGTGTCAATTAAAGAAAATATCTATTAAAATAGTCCTCGTACTATAACTGAAGAGGGCCATCACGGTTAAAATCAAGGTAAGAGCTGAGTCATATATATTGACAATATTTCATTTTTTTTCAGATGTGCTTTTGAACGGCAATCAAAACAAATGTTTTAAATGTTGATAACTGAATGTTAACAGGCGCTTTAATTTAGTTGTAGAAAATATGGGTTACATAAAGGATTGGGAATTGTATTTAAGATTTCGTGGGTGGCAGTTTAGAATGTCACAACGTGAGGCCTTGCATATTAAGGGTCAAATATGCTGTGAAGGAGATCGGGACGGAAACACAGAAACAACGTGGCGATAGTAAGTGAAAGCTATTTAGAGAATAATTGGTTGGAATCAAATTGGAAACGAATAATAAAATGAACTCTGCAACTGTATCAAGATTGAAGTTATTTGTTTTCCGTCTTCGCTCTGTAATAGGAATAATACGAAAGGTAAGAAAATATTTTATTTTCGAATTGTTGATCCAATCTGACAAACGATATCACAAGTTCTGACTAATATAATTACTTTGTTAAAACTCTGAACGAATAAAAGAAAAAAGAATAGAGTTAACGAGGTTCTTTGTTGAAAGAAACAACGTTTTGTATTAAAGAATGACGACAAACACTGTTGTATGAAAATGAAACGATAAATCATAACTTTCTCATAAGCAGACTTTTATTGTCTCCATGTTCTTCTTCCCCAACTAAAACAAGATGTTTGTAAACAGTGTTCGTGGACATCCGGTATATAGTTTATTGAACATCTATTGAAAAAAGTTGATAGATAGGAAGGCGTTTAAATAAAAAAACAAAGATATATATACATATATATATATATATATATATATATATATATATATATATATATATATATAGATAGATAGATAGATAGATAGATAGATAGATAGATAGAGCGATAGATACAGCGGAACTAAAGAAATAATGGAATCTAAAATCGTTTCCCAGGTTTTTAATAAAAAAATCCCGAGAACATTTATCTTCTTCCGAAGTGAATCCCACTGACTGATAGACAATTAAATATATAGAAACTTATGTAAAACGTTGCAGATAGATAGGAATAATGATAACAACTAATCCGCAAATGTGAATTTATTTTTAGAACTTGGTATTAATATAGAAATATTAGAAAAACGTGAACACTGTGCAACGCTCGATTGATTGAAGATTATTACATTATGACGATAGTAATCTTGTTTATCGTTTTTCGTTCTTTAAGTTCACCCGATACCTATAACATTTCACAGAATTTTCAAAACCTTTTAAATTTCGAATCCATTACACTACACACAATGTTTCAATCAAACTACAACCTTCTTTCATATGAACTTTTGTTTATTTACCTACCTTTAAGTTTGACTTTTATCAGTATTCTTATTCTGTGTGTTTTTGTTTTTTGTGTTTTTTTTGTTAAATAGATTTCAGACTCGAATCAAATCCGCCAAATATTTCATGTATTTCATCTACTCCGATATGTGTTTGCAGATGCATAAAAAGGTAACAGATATCAAGATTCAGCGCACACTTAAACAAGATCCTTTTGGCACGTGTTACGTTTCTGGTAGTCTAAGCAGCTAAGGGAAACAGGCACGCTATTTACTTTTGCTGCCAAGACTATTGTCGCCATTTATTTTTTCAGGTAGATACAAAGCTTGCTGAATGTTTCTTTTAAGATAATAAAATTTAGGAATTTGAGAAAAGGAATGGCCTTTACAAACATGAAAGAATATATAGAGAGAAATGGGCAGAGAAAGAACAAGAAAGATAAAGATATAGAGAGTGAAATACTTACATAGATAATAGATAGGAGAATGGATAAACTGAAGGAAAAATAAATGAATAGATTGATAGAACATAAATGGATAGAAAAATTGACAGAAAAATAAAGGAGTAGGTAGACTGTAAGAAATATCAATAAATAGATAAATTGATAGAAAAATAGAGACATAAATTGATTGGCAAATAAATAGATAGATATATTGATAGAAAAATAAATGGATAGATAAATTGATAAAAAATGGATGGATAAATAGATAGAAAAATAAATGGATAAATAAACTGATAGAAAAATTAATGGATCGATAGATTGATAGAAAAAATGGATAGATAAATTGATAGAAAAATAAATATACAGATAATTGACAGAAAAATAAACGGATAGATAGATTGATAGAAAAATAAATAGATACATAAATTGATAGAAAAATAAATGGATAGATAGATTGATATAAAACTTAATTGATGGATAGATTAAAAGAAAAATAAATAAATAGAAAAATTGATAGAAAATAAATAGAAAAATAGATTGATAGAAAACTAAATGAATAGATAAATTGATAGAAAAAACAAACGGATAGATGTATTGAGAGAAAACAAAATGGATGGATAAAATGATAGAAAAATAAATTGACAGAAAATATATGGTTAGATAAATTAATAGAAAACTAAATGGATAGATAAATTGATAGAAAAATAAATGGATAGATAGATTGATAGAAAAGTAAATGGATACATAAATTACTAGAAAACTAAATGGATAGATGAATTACCAGAAAAAATAATAGATAGATAAATTTATAAAAAATAATAAGATATATAAATTGATAGAAAAATAAATGGATAATTAAATTGATAAAAATAAATGGATAGATAAATTCATAGAAAACAAAATTGATAGATAGATTAAAATTAAAATAAATAGATAGATTGATACGAAAATAAATGGATAGATAGATTGATAGACAAATTAATGCATATATAATTTGATCGAAAAAATATATGGATAGATGGAGTGATAAAAATGAATTGATATATAAATTGATAAAAAATAGATAGATAAATTGATAGAAAATTAAATGGATAGATAAACTGACAAAAAATTAAATCGATAGACAACTTTATAGAAAAATAAATGGATAGATAGATTGATAGAAAAATAAAAGTAATACATGGATTTCATAGAAAAGACAATAGATAGATAAAGTGAGAGAAAAATAAATGGATAGAAAAATGGATAGAAAAATAAATGAACAGAGTAAAAGTAAAATAAATAGATAGATGAATTCATAGAAAAATAAATGAATAAATAGATTAAAAGAAAAGTAAGTAGGTAGATAAATTGATAGAAAAGTAAATAGATAGATAAATTGATAGAAAACTAAATAGTTAGATAACTTAACAGGAAAATAAATAGATAGATTTCTTGATAGAAAAATAAAGGGGATAAGTTGATAGAAAAGTAAATGAATAAGTTGATTTAAAAAAAAATAAATGGATAGATTAATTGATAGAAAAATAAATGGATAGATTAATAGATAGAAAAATAAATGGATAGATTAATTGATAGAAAAACAAATGGATAGATTAATAGATAGAAAAATAAATGGATAGATTAATTGATAGAAAAATAAATGGATAGATTAATAGATAGAAAAATAAATGGATAGATTAATTGATAGAAAAACAAATGGATAGATTAATAGATAGAAAAATAAATGGATAGATTAATTGATAGAAAAATAAATGGATAGATTAATAGATAGAAAAATAAATGGATAGATTAATTGATAGAAAAATAAATGGATAGATTAATAGATAGAAAAATAAATGGATAGATTAATAGATAGAAAAATAAATGGATAGATTAATTGATAGAAAAACAAATGGATAGATTAATAGATAGAAAAATAAATGGATAGATTAATAGATAGAAAAATAAATGGATAGATTAATTGATAGAAAAATAAATGGAAATATTAATTGATAGAAAAATAAATGGACGGATTAATTGATAGAAAAATAAACGGAAGGATAAATTGATAAAAACTAAATTTTTAGCAAAATATATGGATAAATAGATTGATAAAAAATAAATTGATTGCTAGATTGATAGAAAAATAAATAGATAGATAGATTGATAGAAAAATAAATGCATTGATAGATAAAGAAAATAGATAGAAAATACATGGATAGATTAAAGTTATAGAAAAATTAGATATATAAAATGATAGAAAAATAAATAGATCAATAAACTGAAAGAAAAATAAATGAATAGATAAATTAATAGAAATACAATCGTATAGATATATTGATATAAAAATGAATGGATGGATAAATTGATATATAAATACATAAACAAATGTAGTGATAGAAAAATAAATGGATAGATAAATTCATAGGACAATCAATGGATAGATAAACTTATAGAAAAATACTTAAACAGATAGATTAAAAGAAAAACAAATAGATAGAAAAATTGATAGAAAAATAACTGGATAGATTAATTGATAGAAGAATATATTGATAAATTAATTGATAGAAAAATAAATTGATAGATAGATTGATAGAAAATAAAACAGGTAGATAGATTGATCGGACAATAAATGGATAGATAAATCAATAGAAAATTTTGATTGACAGATATATTGATCGGACAATAAATGGATTGATAACTAGATAGAAAAAAATCATAGATAAATTGATAGAAAAATGATTAAGTAGAAAAAGTAATAGAAAAAGAAATGGATAGATAAAATGAAAACTAAATGAATTGATAGATAAACCAATGGCAAAATAAATGGATAGATTAATTGCTAGAAAAATGAACGTATAGATAGATTTATATACAAATTAATGGATTGATAAATTGATAGAAAAATAAATGAATAGGAAATTTAACAGAAAATAAATGGATGGATAAATTGATAGAATACTAAACAGATAGATAAATTGATAGGCAGATGAATGATAGAAATATAAATGGATAGATAGATGGATAGAAAAGTAAACGGATATAATAAATGATATAAAAATAAATGCATAGATAAATTAACAGAAAAATACATGGATAGATAATTGATAGAAAATAAATGGATAAATACATTTATAGAAGAATAAATGAGCAGATAATCGATAGTAAAAATGTATAGAAAAAATGATAGAAAAATAAATGGACAGAGTAAAAGTAAAATAAATGGATGAATTAATTGAATTAATTAATAAATAAATTAAAAGATAAGTAGATAGATAAATTGATAGAAAAATAAATTGATAGACAAATAAATGGATAGACAAATTAATCGAAAAATAAATAGATGGGTAGATTGATAAAAAATAAATGGATAGATTAATTTATAGCAAAATAAATGGATAGATTCATTGATAGAAATATAAAGAAAAATAAATAGATAGATGACTTGACAGAAAAATAAATGTGTAGATAAATTGACAGAAAAATAAATAGATAGATGAATTGACAGAAAAATAAATATGTAGATAAATTGATAGAAAAATAAATGGATGGGTAAATTGATGAAAAATGGGTGGATTGATAAATCGATAGAAAAAGAAATTGATAGATAGATTGATAAACAAATAAATAGATTGATAGAAAGTTAAATGAGTAGATAAATTTATAAAACAATTATGAGATTAATACAAAAGTAAACAGATAGATGGATTAAAATACAAATGGATAGAAAAATTGTTAGAAAAATAAATGGATCGATTAATTGATAGACAAATCATTGATAGAAATATAATTGGATAAATTGATAGAAAAGTAAACGTATACAATAATTGATAGAAAAATAAATGAATAGATAAATTTATAGAACCAAAATTGGATAGATAAATTGATAAAAAATGAATGGATAGATAAATTGATGAAAAATAAATGGATAGATTTATTGATAGAAAACTTAACGGATAGAAAGATTAGAAGGAAAAAGATGGATAGATAAATTGATAGAAAAATAAACTGGTAGATAGATTGATAGAAAAATAAATAGATAGATAAATTGATAGAAAAATAAATAGATAGATAAATTGATGGAAAATAATTAAATAAATAGATTAAAAGGAAACGAAATTGATGGATGAATTGATAAGGAAATAAATAGATAAGACAGAACATAAATAGATGGAGACTAGACTGACAGAATTATAAATGGATGTATAGATTGATTGAAAAGAAAATGGATAGATAAATTGATTGAAAATGAAGTGATAGATTTATTGATAGAAAAATAACGGGATAGATAGAGTAAATAAAAATAAATTAATAGATAGATTAAAAGACAAGTAAATTGTTAGATAAATTGATAGAAACGAAAATTGATAGATAAATTGATAAAACATTAAATCGATAGGTAAATAGACAGAACAATAATTGAATGGAAAAATTGATAAAAAAATAAATGGATCGGTAAATTGATAGAAAAATAAATTGATAGATAGATCGATAGATAAAAAATGAATAGATAGATTAATAGTAAAAATGCATAGATAAAGTGATAGGAAAATAATTAGATATATTCAGAAGAAGAATAAATGTATTAATAAATTGATATAAAATAAATGGATAGATTTATTGATAGATAAATAAAGGATTGAAAGATTAGAAGAAAAATAAATGGATAGATAAATTGATAGAAAAACACATGTATAGATTAATTTACAGAAAAGTAAATTGATAGATAAATTGATAGAACAATTAATAGGATAGAAAAATTGATGAAAAAAGAAAAGGATCGGTAAATTGATAGAAAAATAAATGTATAGATAAATTTATAGAAACATAAATTGATAGATTGTTGGACAAATAAATAGATGAGTATATATTACAAGAAAAATAAATGGGTAGATAAATTAAATAGAAAAAATGAATAAATAAATTGATAGAAAAGAAAATCAAAAGATAAATTGATTAAAAATAAATGGATAGGTATATTGTTATTAAAGGTGAGATATATTAAAAGGAAAATAAATGAATAGATCCATGGATATAACAATAAATGGGTAGATAGGTTGATTGAAAAGTAAATGGATAAATAAATTGATTGAAAATAAATTGACAGATATATTCACAGAAAAATAATGGGATAAATAGATTAAAAGAAGTAAATGGATAGATAAATTAATAGAAAATAAGATGGATACTTTAATTGATAAAAAATAAATCGATAGATTAATTGTTAGAACAATCAATGCATAGAAAAATTCATAAAAAAGAAATGGATCGTAAATTGATAGAAAAATAAATAGATAGATTAATTGATAGAAAAATAAATGAATAGATAAATTGATAGAAAGATAATGGATAGCTATATTGAATGAAAGATAAATGGATAAATAAATTAATAAAAACTAAATGGATAGATAACTCGATAGAAAAATCAATGGGTAGATATATTAAAAGGAAGATAAATGGATAGATAGATTGATAGAACAATAAATGGATAGATTTATTGAAAAGTACAGGGATATATAAATTGATTGAAAATGTATGCATAGATATAGTGATAAAAAATAATAAGGGGATAGATGGAATAAAAGAAAAATAAATCGATAAATTGTGAGAAGAGAAAAGGGATAGATAAATTTATAAAAAAAAATAAATCGATAAATAAATTGATACAACAATGAGTGGATAAAAAATTTATTAAAAAACAGAGATCGGTAAATTGATAGAAAATAAGTAGATAGATTAATTGATAGAAAAATAAATAGATAGATATATTGATAAAAAAATAAATTGATTGGTAGATATATATATATGAAAAAATCTAATTTCGTTTTATTACTGGAAAAACAGTTCATAAATATATACAAAAAAGTTTATTTTGGAAACAAAATCTCGTTGAAAAACTTCAGTTCATAAATATTAAGAAAAACAGTTCATACGCATTTTTATTATAAAAGTTATAATATTGTTATGGAAGTTTAATTAAAGATTTATTTTTATATGCACTAAACCGATATGTTATATACAGTTCTAGGCACCGGACCGAGAATTTATCTGGCCTCACTTTCGCCGAATGGCTTTGTAAACTAAAAGTGCGATGCGTAACTAAAGCCGTGATGAGACGATTCTATATTAATATATATTTGTGATGAAATGAGTTCAAAATTTTTCCCGATTATGATACTACGTTCTAAATTCTTGATTCCAATTCCGATTCCGATTCATTTAAAATTTCTTAATTTTTGTTAAAAATTCGATGTTTTTTGTTGTTGTTTTTTTTTAAATATTCAAATGACTGTAACCCACCCTGTTTAATATCCGCATATATCTTGCAAAACATAAAAATACACTTGGGAGGGGGATATATTACAAGAGTAGATGATTCTAAATATTTTTCTCTAATTTTTCCTTGCAATTGATTGGAAATTATATTAAAAAAATGATTCCTTTCCAAAACAAATCTCATTTGTCGTCGATTTGAAAGTACAAATAATCAACAATTGGTATGCAAAACAAAACAGTTTAGGAACTAAATAACAAACAAAGCTCCCCATGTTAAGAATGGATTTCTACATAAATTTACAATTTAGAAAGCCATTCTTAAGATTGGGTCAGGTTTCTGTTAACTATTATTTTTAACAATAACAATAACAATAATAACAATAATAACAATAACAATAATAACAATAACAATAATAATAACAATAATAACAATAACAATAATAACAATAATAATAACAACAACAACAACAACAACTTTTTCCTCCAAAATATAACATTCTACGTGTCTGAAAGAAAAAAAAACAATTGTTTTAGAATTTCGGGCATTGAACCAGTTTCGAACATAATTTTAAGTTAAACTGATCATCATTTCCGGCACATTCTAATTTTTGGTTTATTTTAATCGCTCAAAAATCAAAACAATATACTAGAACATAACATATTTGCTCCATTGTTGATATTTATATGATGTTTTTTAGTCAGCATTTGTTTAATTTTCGATTTTTAACTTTTATGAAGGGTTCTTGTGAAGGGCAGCTATTTTAAATTCTAACTCAACAGATTGATTGAATTAAAAACTTTAAAATAAGATTAAACGCAAATAAAAGTATCCAGTTATTTGTTGCATATATCTTTTTCATCCCTATCTTGTTCTGATCGTACAAATGCCCGAATCTCATTCGTCTTTGAAGGATCTAAATTTAAATGTAGATACAATTTCCTTTTTAATTCAGAAAACTTTATGTATTTTATCTAAGGTCTTGATAATTTTATGGAATCCTGAATTTTATCTATATTTTCCACTTGTGTTCAAAGACAAAGAAGTACCATAAACACTAATTATTTAAGAAGAAGCCGATGACAGAGAACGACAGTATTCAGACGGCAGCAACGTAATTAAAAAACCTTGTCCAGAGCATTTTCAATCTTTTAATATCAAGTGTAAACTCCATGTAAATTTAGCGAATAGGCGCGAAAAAGTTTACAAAGGCATGTTTACTGTAATAAAGGAAATATTTAGACTCTGAGAATCAATGTTAAATCTGTAATTGAAAAACTCATTCCGTGTCTCGTAGTTGAACAACTTCTAATAAATAATTTTGTGTTCATTTTTTGGAATCGAAAATGCGGTTCAAGTTTTTCCGATTTTTATTCTCTCTCTCTCTCTCTTTCTTTCTTTCTTTCTCTCTCTCTCTCTTTCTCCCTCTCTCTCTCTCTCTTTCTCTCTCTCTCTCTCTCTCTCTCTCTCTATATATATATATATATATATATATATATTGTTTTCCTTTTACTCTAAAAATTAAGCAGCTCCTTTATAGGGATAACGCTTGGTCTCTATATGAGCGACATAGATATTGAGAAGTGAAGCATATTAAGTTTCCCTATTTGACCAGTGAACTGTATTATAACATATCTTGTGGTATCCCGAATTCTAGTACAGCAATTCATCTGGTCTAGTAGAGTATGAGTTAAATGCTTTTATATGAGGTAACATCATTTGGAGAAGAGGGGAGTAGGTGCATCAAGTCTTATATTAAACAGTGTATAACTTTGTCGAAGAGAGTTTATTTGGATTTCAGATGTTATCTTATCTGGAATATTTTGTCAACGTTTATTTCTACAGGGAAGTTTGTCCTGACATACTCCCTCGCTGTACAGAGCGATCGAAGACACTAAAAAATATGGTCTAATAAGTAATTAAAACTCTTGATTCAACATATATATATATATATATATATATATATATATATATATATATATATATATATATATATATATATATATATACTAGTAGTTAAGTCCGGCTTTGCTTGGGGCCTATGTACTGTTCATAACTTACCCTACGTGTGAATACACTTTATGTAAGGTTTCAAATTCAAATGTTTAGACAAAAGTTTATCTAAATAATTTCGTAGAGACCGCAGAAGTCATTTTTTTTAAACTTTGACCCCAATTTTGACATTTTAAAATTTATTATTTTGGTCTCAAATCGAAATACAAAGTTTTACTCACATCAAAGTTACCTGCATCTAAAATTTCAAGTGTTTATACCCAAAATTGGCGGAGAAATTTGGAAGAACCTGCAATGTCAACTCTTTCAACTTTGACCTCCTGGCAACCAAATGTTCGCCCCAAAACAGAGTAAAATGCTCGCCACATGTCTGAATACCCGTTATGTATAAATTCCAAATGTTTTGACTCAAAATTGTCTGAGTAGTTTGCTAGACACCGCAAAGGGAATTTATTTTTGACAGCTCAATTTTTTTTACCCAAACCTTGCCCTATCTCTGAACACGCTTTATATAAAATTTCAAATGTTTAGACTAGGCTGAGTAATTTGGTAGAGACCGTAGAGATATTTTTTTTTTAACTTTGATCCCAATTTGTAACCTTTAATATTCATTTTTTGATGCGAAAATCAAGTTATAAAGTCTGATCCATGCCCAAGTAACCTACATTTAAAATTTCAAGTGTTTAGATTCAAAATTGGCGGAGGAGTTTGGTAGAGTTTTCAAAGGTCAAATCGTTAAAATATGAGCTCTTGACAGCCAAATTTCTTGGCGAAAACCGATTAAAAAGATGTTCCCAAATCTCAATACTCCTTATGTCAAATTTCGAGTCTGTAGACCAAAAATTGACAGAGTTATTTGGTAGGAAAATGTTCACACACACACACATTCACACACCCATTTTCACTTATCTATCTATCTATCTATCTATCTATCTATCTATCTATATATATATATATATATATATATATATGCGTATGTGTGCCTAATCCATTTATATATTCATATGATTTTAATGTTTCAGTGGTTAATATGCATTTGCTTGTGTCTTCGTCGAGAGCTATCTAGCTTTCTCAATGTGTTCACTAGATATCAATTATCTAGCTATCTATATATCTATCTATGTCTCTCTTCCTCGCTTTTCTCCTCTTTTCTATATTTATAGATTAATGTTAGATACATATATATAGAAATAAAGGTACCGGATATGACTTTAAACTATATCCAGTGGTGAGGCCCCAGCTTGACTTTGGGGAGTGTGGAGCCACCCTTTAATTGCCATTGCTCTCAGGTCCACTCTGACCCGAAGTGATAGTACCTGTTAGGGTCCCAATAATGGGTTAAATAGAAACCGACTTGAAAACAACAAATATATTCTATTAAAAATCTTTCTTCAAAATCACTGGATTCGGCATTGAATAACCTGAAAAGGGTTGATATGCCGTAAAACAAAAAATAAAAATAAAAAATAATTATATGTATATTCGTATCTAAATATCTATTTATCTATGCATAGATATATATCTATATCAGCTTATCACTTTCTTTTTCGATATCTAACTTTACCTATCTGCCTACCTAACAATTTCAATATTTCTAGATATGTATAAATGCGTGTATTCTGTAGCTGTACTGATTCGCATCGATAAATCTAACTCAAATAATGTCTGAAAGAGAACTTTTGCAAGTATAACTAGACAATATAGAAAAGCATAAAAAATACAACTCCAAGATAACCTAGACGACACGCGATTTAACATATATTCAAATAGACAATCGTAATGGACATACAATCCGTCGATTAAACATGGAAGTAAGTGTCGAAAAAAAAAAAAAACTATGGAATGAATATTTCTAGCTGAGATTGAAGAGGAAGGCACTTGGAAATGACAAGCATTTTTACAAGAGTCACATATGTTATAAAATCAAAGATGAAACGTTGCCTACTTTAATGCGTGAAACGTAAAATCTGTATTCTTAACGTCTAATGGCTTTAGGCAAGTCGCCATGTTATAAACAACGACTTTTGTGTCTGCTGGGCGTTTCATTTTGTAGGACAAAGCATATATCTCGGCGTATGCATATGACAAACTTATCTGAGTTATTGTTTGTTCATTTATCTACTTAAGATACTATACAAACTTATTAACTCTACGGGCAACGTCAGGTAACCATGCTAGTATAATATATGAAGTATAGTATTTATTTTTAGTTAATGAGAGGGGATCCTATCAACATACTTTCCCTTAAACACGTAAATCGGACTTATTAAGTACATTACTTAATTAATATATATATATATATATATATATATATATATATATATATGTGTGTGTGTGTGTGTGTGTGTGTGTGTGTGTTGAATGGAGAGTAGACAATATATTGTGGATGCGTTATCAGCAGCTCCCGTGACTTTCGCTTCTCCTTATTTGTCTCGCAGTCCTCATTTTTAATGAGTGATTTTTTTCTAACAAAGGGAAAAGAAAAAGCTGTATTGTATGTTTGCAGTATCTTGCGTGAATAGTCGCTGGAGATGTCGGACATTTTCTGTTTCTCTGTCTATCCTTGTAACCATTTCATTAGTAAGGGTGCTGGAGGTAAACATTTTATTTGGGCTGATGTTATCTGCCTGATAGTCAGGGATTTGAACCTTGGTTTAACCACTAAGGAGGCTGTCCTATCAGCAGGTGCAAAGTACTGGGGCTGCTGTATTGCCATTTGGTGAATGGATTCTGGGTCATGCAATAGCTTCGGGGGGGGGGTCGCGATGATTAGTACCTTATCATGCGTTATAAAAAATATATTTCTTCGTTTCTTTTTCTGTCTTACTTTCCCTCTGCTCTGCTCTAAACAAGTCTGTCGACCTATTCTACGAACCCCCCAAAACCATGATGAAAAGTTTCCAGAAAAAACATGCGTTTAAACCCAAATTTTCAACTTCCAACATAGACCTCCACTACCATGTCTCTTTCTCCAATATCAGGGGTCTATGTTCCAACCTTCCAGAGGTTGAAACTCAATTACAGGAAACTAAATAAGACTTATTACTAAGCGAAACTGGCATGTGACCGAGTATTTCCCTAGACTTTGGAATTAAAGGATACTCTAACTTAACATTCAAATATGACCCCCAAGATCGCCATGGGCATGGAATATGTATCCAAATTAAAGATGGCTGTCCATGTGGTAGGGACATCTCCAGAGAAGATCCAAAATCACCTTATATGTGCTTCCGGCTTGCACTTGCTCACACAACTGCGTTTATACTTTCTCTCTATCGTCCTCACAACAGTGGAGTTACCAGCTTTCAGAGTATATCTCAGAAAATTGACTACATCCTATCTGCTCATCCTTCGGCTAACTTTCACGTCTGTGGAGACTTCAATGTTCACAATGTGGAATGGTTAACCCACTCAAACAAGACAGATGATGAGGAGAGGTTCTGTCACAATTTCTTCATTGCTTATGACCTTATTCAGATTATTCGCGAGCCCAACTGTGTGCCTGATACTGAAGGTCTGTTGTATCAGTTAAAATAAAAATGAAATGTAATAAGTCCTCAGACGTTAGCCATACAGTATCGATATACTGTAGTATATCGATACTGTATGGCTAACTAACCAACTGGGATAGCTTCCGTACATTTATATCAGATCTTCCTCTGCATTCCATGGATGTGTCCTCTATAGTATCAAACCTAACGGAATGGGTAATTGTAGGTATAGACCGTTTCATACCCTCGAAAAATTTCCAGCGAAAACCCAACAGTCAACTGTGGTTCTCTCCGGAATGTGCTGCTTCCATTGTACACAGAAATCACTTTTTCCATTGTATCCAACATAACAGATGTACTGAGACTAAAACCGCTTTCAGGACTGCCAGAAGCCACTGTAAAAGAGTAATGAAGAACACGAGAGTGTTGTATGCTCAGTCCGTCAAGTCCAAAGTGGCTGAGCAGTGGCTATGTTCCCACCAGATTTGGCAAATTGCAAACAGAATCCTGAATAGAAGCGGGTGCTTTATCTGAACTATCATCAATGGACCTGAGGTAATCTCGTCAGCATCAGACAAAGCCAAACATTCTCGGCAAAGAACTTTACAGCTAATTCTACTCTATGCGGCCAGGGCCTTCAATCCCCCGTATTTTCGACTGTATCAGAAAACACGCTATGCGACATACAAACATCTGTGTGTGATATTGCCAAGCTAATTAAAAACCTTGAAAAAGCAACTGGCTCCGATGGCATTTCAATTATAGTACTGAAAAAACTTCAACCAGAACGAGCTTCCATACTTAAAAAGTTGTTTAAGCATTGTCTTAAAGAAAATTGCTTCCCAACACCCTGGAAAATCTCATCGGTATACCCTGTATTTATAAATTCATGTGATCGGTCATCTCCATCTCAGTACAGACCAATAAGTCTCCTGTGTGTCATGAGTAAGTTGCTTGAATCTGTGTTAAATAGGGAAGTAGTAAACTACCTCAGAAAAATAACTTTCTTAGTAACATGCAATATGGTTTCCGTTCTGCTAGATCTAAGATGTACTAACAGTTATTTCTCATAGGATTAGCGAATCTCTCGACAGGCTTCTTTTCTAGGGCAATTGCTCTTTACATATCAAATGCCTTTGATAGGGTATGGCATAAAGGTCTATTCCACAAGGTCTCCAGCTATGGTATAGCTGGAAATGTCTTTTCAGTTATTAAATCATTTCTCTCTGATAGGTTTATAAGAGTAGTGGTTGATGGGCAAAAATCAGAAGCTCTCAGTATTAATGCTGGAGCCCTTAGAGATCCATCCTGGGTCCAACTCTTTTCCTGATCTACATTAATGATCTTCCAAATCACATCCTTACTTCATTCGTAGACAGTTATGCTGATAACACCACCATCTTTGGCAGCACATCAAAGGCCATAAATTCCCAAGTTCTCTCTGATTCTCATTCATCTGATCTTGAGCATGTGGTATAATGGGGAAAGAGGTGGCTTGTTATTTTTAATGCATCTAAAATCAAGCTTCTATCTTTACATCATCAACGTTCTGATCCACATCTGGTACCAATTAAAATGGATGGCTACCATCTTGGGAAGGTTCCATGTTTTGACAAGCTTCTGGGCTTGATCTTTACTCCTGATCTAAGATAGAATACGTACACCAAATCTGTTGCCAAGGTTGCTGGGAAAATGATAGGACCCTTCTATCGATTCAGTCTACCTGATGATGCAATTCTCTACCTAAGAGCCAGGTACGTCCAAGGATGGAGTATTGCTGTCACATCTGGGTAGGAGCTGCTAGGAATATCTTATCTTGCCTTGACAGAGTTCAGAATAGACTTCGTAGCCTAGTGGGTGATGCCCTTTTCTTTTTTCCTGCAACGTCTTTTTCACAGAAGAGATGTTGCGAGTCTGTCTCTGTTTTATCGTTATTTTCATGGCAAGTGCTCGTCTGAGCTTCAATCTGTAGTCCCCCCTCGCCAAATACTCACACTCATTTGGCTGAAAACACTATCAATAATTTCCACCACTCCTTGTCTGTGCCTAAACCTAAACGTAGATTCCATGAGCAAAGCTTCTTTCTTAGAACTGCATACCTGTGAAACTCTTTTCCGTTTACTTGCTTTCCAGCTGACTACAATATGGCTGTCTTCAAGTCTAATGTGAACAAGTTCTTGATAAGCCGCTCCCCTTAATTCAATTTTATCAAATTTACACTTTTAACAATTACTATAATATTGTCCTTTTGACCACTGTACACTCTGTAACCCTTATCCTCGAATGGCCTCTGGGCCTTGATCAGTGATGATTCCCTTGTAAAAAAAAGAAAAGTAAGATATTTCGTTCATTCAGATACTCGTAAAGGTTTTATAACAGATTAAAAAAACGACTTTTGCCGACGGAAAATGTATAAATAACTGGAAAACTCTGAAACCAAACGAACGATCGTCGAAATCAAAACGAGATTTTCAACACAAAACAAAGAAACGGTGATAGAAAAACAGTAACCGTATGTTTATTTTATATTACAATTTTTTTTTTGCACGAGAAAAACGATAAAATGACTAAAATTTTTTTTCAAAGGAAAACTTAAAAGTGAAGTTTTTTCGATAATTTTTGTTGTTTTCTGAACAAATAATCAAAAGTTGTAAAGTAATCAATGAAAAGAACGAGCTTTACACCTTTTTAATACGAGTACAGCTTTTTAAGCAAATAAAAACTAACTAGATTACGGTTAATGTTACGGTTAAGGTTAAAAAACTGGTTTAGTGTTAAGGTAAGGGTTAGGGTAAGTTTAAAGTAAAGATTATGATTAGGTAAGGGACAGTTTAGGATAAGGGTTAAATAAGTTTGTGTTTGGATTAAGGGTTACGTAAGCGCTAGTTTAGGGTTAGGATTAGAGTTAAGTAAAGGTTCGATTAGATTTAGAATAAGTATTACGGTTAAGTAATAGTACATTAGGGTAAGAGTTAGGGTTACGGTTAAGAAAAGGTTTGTTTAATGTTAGTTATAGGTTAGGGTTAAGTTTAAGCAAGAATTGATTTAGGGTTAGATTAAGGTTAGGTTAGGGTTAGAGTTAGCACGTGCTAGTTTAGGTTTAGGATAAAGTAAGGATTAGTAGAGGTTCAGAGTTAGAGTTAGGATTAAGTAGGGGTTGGTTTACGGTTTTGGTTAAGGGTAAGTAAGAGTTAGTTAAGGGTTAGGTTTAGGGTTTAGTCAGGGTTGGTTTAGATTTATGGTTAGGGTAATTATTAAGGAAGGTTTACTTTAGTAAGGGGGTTATGTTTAGAGTTAAATAAGCATTACTTTACTCTTAGGGTAAATCAAAGCTTGTCTTAGGGTTAGAGTTAGAATTAAGGTTAAGTAAGTGCTAGTATAAGGTTATGGTTAGATTTACGTAAGGGTAATTTTAGGGTAACGTTACGTAAGGCTTAGTTTTTAGATTAGGGTTGTTAGTCTTTAGAATATTTGGTTAAGAATTTAGATAAGAATTAAACAAGGGTTAGTTTAGGGTTTAATTTAGATTTAGTGTAAGAGTTTTTTGGGGTTTTTTGTTACATAGGCATAACCACTTATCAAGGCCCAGAGACCACTCGAGGACAAGGGTTAAGAGTGTACAGTAGTCAATTGGACAATATAGTAATCATTAATAATGGAAATTCGGTAAATTTGTTAACTTAAGTGGAACGGCTCATCAAGAATTGTTTACGTTGGACTTGAAGACGACCATATTTTAGTTAGCTAGAAAGCAGAAAAACGGAAGACAATTCCACAGGCGTGCAGTCCTAAGAAAGAAGCTTTGTTCATGGAATCTATGTTTAGGTTTAGGCACAGATAAAGAGTGGGGAGAATTATTGATAGTGTTTTCAGCTAGACGAGTGTTTATTGTGAAAGTTTGGGGAGGACGGGGCCAGAGATTTAAGCTCAGTTGAGCACTTGCGATGAAAATAACGATAAAGCAGAGACAAACTCACAACATCTCTTCTGTGAGATAGAGGTTGCAGGGAAGAGAAAAGGACATCTCCTACGAGGTTAATTTTGAACTCTATCAAGGCAGGACAAGTCCTTTCTAGCAGTTCCTGCCCAGTACTCCATCCTAAGACGTACCTGGCTCTTATATAGATAGAGGATTGCATCAGCAGTAAGATATCTGCTGGATCGATAGAAGTATCCCACCATTTTTTCAGCAGCCTTGGCAACAGATTTAATGTGTGTGTTCCATTTAAGATCAGGAGTAAAGGTCAAGCCCAGAAGCTTGTCAAAACATGAGGCGTCCCCAAGACGAGAGCCAATCATTTCAATTGATGCCAAATGTGATGATGTAAAGATAGAAGCTTGGTTTTAGATGCATTAAAAGTAACCCATTGTACCACGTGCTCAAGATCAGAGGAGATAGAATTGGGGAGAACTTGGTCGTTTACGGTCTTAGATGTGCTACAATAGATTTTTTTTGTTACATTTTCACCCCAAACAAGGCACATTGCCACTTTGGTGTAGGGGGCTACTATCAGGGGCAACAACTACTGGAGTACTAATTAGGAATTTGGGCAGCAAGATGTCGGTTCACGTTGAACTTCAACTTCTGCATGTCAGTAGTGGGGAAGCAGGGACCAGGAATGGAATACCAAAGTCTAGCGGTTCTGGAGTACAAACTACTGGAGTAGAAAGATCTTTTACATCTAGGGATCTCTACAGTGTGGGGGCGGGATTTTGCAGCCTGTCAGGTCTGTCGAGGGTGTTCACATCGTGGGGGCACAAGTGCTTGCAGTTCGTTAGAGCATTCACGATTAAAATATTTGTAGAACAGGCAGAGGGATGCAACATTACATCGATGAGACAGAGGCTAAGCTTAGATGCCAGTTCAGGGCATATCAGAATTGCGACTCTTTTTTGAACCTTGTCAAGGAGCGAGAGACTAGTAGCAGATGCACCAGCTCAAATATGACAGCAATACTCCATACATGGGCGAATGGTTGCCTTATAGAGGTACAGGATACTTTCGGGTGTTAGTAGTTTTCTAGCATGGTAGAAAGAGCCCACCTTCCTTGCAGCGGCCTTGGCAATGCCTTCAATGTAATTGTTCCAACTCATATTTCCTGTGAACATTAGGCCAAGGAGTTTGGCCATTGCTATAGGTGGTAGAGAAGGTTTCTTGTAATTATTGAATGAAACTAGTTTAGTCTTGGTGACATTGAACGTGATCATCCATTTATGTCCCCATTCCACCACAGATTGGAGGTCATCCTCTAGTGCTTCTGCCATTTCTTTAGATATGTGTTCATTTATTTTCCTGTCGTGCCTGTTATAGAGTGTGGTGTCATCAGCATATATACCCATCTCAGAGGCAATGTTGTCGGGGAAGTCATTTATGAATATCAGGAACAATAGAAGTCCAAAGATAGACCCCTGGCACTCCCGCACTTATATCATATTGCTTAGATGTACGATCGTCGAGGACAACCTGGATTTTTCTCTTATCTAAGAAGGATTTAATTATGTTAAGTGTTCTACCAGTGATACCGTATGATCTACTTTTCCTGAGGCGACCCTCATGCCATACCCTGTCAAAAGCCTTAGATATATCTAGAGCTACCGCTCTGCACTCCCCCGCTTTGTCCAGTGAATGGTATATACGTTCAGAGATTACAGTAAGGATCTCTGCTGTGGAACGGCCTTGTCTAAATCCATATTGTTGGTCAGTCAGAAGTTTAGCATCTGTAAGATGATGAACTAGAGCATGGTTAAATATTTTGGCAAAAAGTGGGAGGCGAATGGGGCGATAATTTACTGAGTCGGTGCTTTCGCCAGAATTCTTGAATACTGGTACCACAGAAGCAGTTTTCCAACAGCTCGGAAAGCAAGATTCATTAAGGCATTTATTGTAGAGTTTGGAGAGAACTGGAGCTACTTCGGCTGAGCACTTTTTTAATAGCACAGCTGGGATGAGATCGAGTCCACATGCTTTTGAGGTGTCAAGGTTTTTTATGATAGCATGCACCTGAGCGGGGTGATTTTCGGATCGTCTGGCGTGGCATCTGTCCGCATAGGAAATTGAGGTGGAGGTGGTTGGAAGGGTCCAGTGTGGAGTTTGAGGCAAACCGACTGGCAAGCATGTTAGCCTTTTTGGTTGCTGAGCAAACAACCTTGAGATTGTTGGTTAGTGGGGGAATTGTTGATTGCCCATTATTTACTACACTGTTGTAGATTTTCCAGAAGTCACGAGTTCCTAGTTTTTGTGCTTTGATGCGTTTTTTAGCGGTTTCTGTAAATTCTCTGTTAGCTGTCGCTATTTCTTTCTTAACATTACTTCTAGCTTCTGTGTACTTCTGTCTGTTTGAATTGGACTTATGTCAGTTAAATCTGCGGTATGCATGCTGCCTTTGAGCAATGGCAGTTGCGCAAGTCAAAGTAAACCATTGGGGAGAGTGGGGCTTGCTATAAAATATCCGCATGGGAACATGCGTTTTGATTGCAGTTTTGAACCATTTAGTGGTCTCGTTTGCACACTGTTCCACAGGAAGAGAAAAACTATTTCCCCATGGGACATCTCTGATGGCTTCCTAATTAGCCTTTTTATAATATCTTGTTGTTTTGAGCACTGGCTCTTCAGTTTTGGCTCTAGAGTTTAGGGCGATTTCAACCATTATCACTGCATGATCAGCGTTCCCAAGTGGTCTGTTTGAATTCGTATACAATCATCAGGAACTGTGGTTAAAAACAGATCTAAAAGTGATGCATGTTGTTCTTCCTGATCAGGGAAACGGGTTGGAAATGTAACAATTTGTGATAGGGAGTGAGATATAGAGAAGCTATGAGTTGTGCTGCCCGCTACATCTGTGTAAGTAGAGAATCCAAGCCAGTTTTTGTGGTGGACATTAAAGTCACCAAATACATGTACTTGTGTGCTAGTGTCGAGGGAGAGTGCTGCGTCTATACTGTCAGAGACTTTGTTTATTATGGTGCAGTCCTGGGTCGAGGGAGAGCGGTAGAGAAAGTAAAAGTAGTTAATATTGTGTTGTGTGTTAAAGCACATAAAGGTTTGATTCTAGGTTTGTTTCTCTAGTCAAGGAAAGGGTATTACGAAAGTAAACTCCAAGTGTGTGCATGTGTCTGTCAGAGTCCTTACGGCAGAGTGGGAGATATCCAGGCATGTTAAAGTAGTTAGAGGGGGTGGAGGAGTGTAGGTTAGTCTCACTTAGTGCTAAGATATCCGGGGTATTTGTTAGGAGAAATGATTCAACATCAGCTAAATTAGCTCTAAGCCCACGGATATTTGTGAATGCAAGCCTCAAGGGAGGAGGCAAGTTGGATTTGTTTGACCCTAAGCCTGGTTCAAGCTTATTTTTAGATTGTACTGTCGTCATATTTTTTAAAGAGTTTCAGTTTAGGTAAGGGGGAGCTAAACAAGAGGTTATGCAGCTGACCTTTCTTCAACCAGGACTGTGGCCTCAGGAAAGCCTGAGATGGTAGTGTCATCAGCTTAAATGTCTACGAATGATGTAAGGATGTAATTTGGAAGATCATTAATGTAGATCAGGGAAAAAGTTGGCCCCAGGATGAACCCCTGAGGGACTTCAGCATTAATACTGTGAGCTTCTCATTTTGCCCATCAACTACTACTCTTATGAACCGATCAGAGAGAAATGACTTAATAATTGAAAAGACATTTTCAGCTATACCATAGCTGGAGATCTTGTGAAGTAAACCTTTATGCCTTTGATATTTCAAGAGCAATTGCCCTAGGAAGGTTGCCTCCGTCGAGAGATTCGCTAATCCTATGAGAAATAACTGTTAGCATATCTGCTGTAGATCTAGCAGAACGGAAACCATATTGTGTGTCACTAAGAAGGTTATATTTGCTGAAATGGTTGATTACTTCTCTATTTAACACAGATTCCAGCAACTTACTCATGACGCACAGGAGACCTTTTGGCCTGTACTGAGAGGGGGATGAGCGATCACCTGAATTCTTAAATACAGGGCATACTGATGAGATTTTCCAGGGTGATTGGAATCAATTCTCCTTAAGATAACGTTTAAACAGTTTTGTAAGTATGGGCGCTAGTTCTAGTTGAAGTGTTTTGATTACTATAATTGGAATACAGTCAGGGCCGGTTGCTTTACTGGAATCAAGGACTTGATTAAGGGTTAGGGTTAGGTTAGGGTTTGGGTTAGCTGTTTTTCTCTTACCTTTCTTTTTTAGGATAAAGGAAGACTTGATTTAGATTAGGTTTAGAGTAAGCTGTTTTTAGGTTATGGTTAGGTTTAGTAAGGCGATTTAAGCTTAGGGTTTAAATTATGGTTTAGTAAAGGTTGGTTTATGGTTAGGATTAGATTTCGGATTGAGGTTAAGTAAGACATGATTTTGGTTTAGGGTTCGTGTTAAGTTCGTGTGATTTTGGTTTAGGGTTGGTTTAAGGTTAGGTTATAATAACGTTTTGCTTAGGGTTAGAGGTTAGTGTTAATTAAAGATTAGTTTAAAGTAAGTGTTCGTGTTAAGGTTAAATAAGTGTTCATTTGGGGTTGGATTTAGGTTTTAGGATTAAATGTGTATTGGTTTAGGGTTACAGTTAGGGTTAAACTTAAATAGGGCTTGATTTAGGTTAGGTTCAAGTAGGGATTGGTTTAGTATAAGATTTAAGTAAAAATATTTTTATGGTTAAGGTTTAGTAAGGTTTTGTTGAGGGTTAGGTTTAGGGTTATATTAGGTTTGATTTAGGATTAGAGTTACGGTTAATAAAAGCTGGTTTGGGTTTAGGGCTGAACAAAACAGTTTGGTTCTTGTTGTTGTCAAAAGCTGTACAAACATGTTTGCGAGAATTTTTTTGCAAGATATTTTCGAAAAACTTGTAAATCTTGTTTTAGAGTTAGCTGTGCAGCATTCAATTACAAAGTAAACGTTTTATGCAGATTTTCATACATGTTTTTCTGGCGCTATTGTTTCTCTTTGGCACGTTTCAATTCGCTGGTTTGCAATCGATAAAGAACATGCATTTTATTTGATCGTTGCATGCGAGATATTATACCTCCCTAACTTATGCAACAGTTTTAGCGACATCTATTTCTGTAAGAGTATTTAAGATATTTTCTATTGCTTAATGAATGATCTTGTACATTCTGCAAATACAAGACATTCTTTTTTCCTTTGATCGTTGTTAAATTTAAATTCCATCATTTTTAGAAGCACAAATAAACAATAATACTCAGCTCACTTCGATAAGATTATTTTTATTTTATCCACTCATAATTTTCTGTTTCAGTCTGTTCGCTTGTCAGTCATAAGTTTTAAAAAATATTTTAACTTATTTCAGAAATAAAAAATGATAATGTTTGGATACTAAAGAATACATTCTCAGCAATTACAGCCGATGATCGTCAGTTTGATATTCTACGAGTTATTTTTAATAAATTCATACAAATACAATGATTCAAGCATAAGCGATAATAAAAATGTATAATTGGTGGATAAACATACATAGTTGGAAATTCTTTTAAGACTCCAAAACTATCATTTTACTCTAACTATGTATTGGCATTAAGAACTATCTATTACATACTAGAAGTCTCGGAATTTGACCCATATATATATATATATATATATATATATATATATATATATATATATATATATATATATATATATATAATATAAAGTTGAATGTGTGTGTGTGTGTATGTGTGTGGTCACGAAAGGCTCCTATATGGTTGACTATTTTAAAAAAACTGATTACATATAATGATAGACGATGTATCGAGGATTATCCCAATCCTCGATACATCTTCTATCATTATACGTAATCAGTTTTTTTTAATAGTCAACACGCCTGGCCCCCAAAGTATGGAAATAAAAAATGAAAAAAAGAAAAAAAAAACGTTTACAAGGGTCTTTGATATAGATGTACATAAGAATACTTTGATAAGTATGTTTCAACTTAAATAGGGATGGTATAATAAAATTGTGGGGTCTGCGTTCGCGCCTGTACTCCATGAAAATATGGCACAAACTTTAACAAAGACTTTTCATATCTATTTGCGTAAGTATACTTTGATAATTATGTTTCAGTTTGAAGAAATATGGTATAATAAAATTATTGGGTGTTCGTTCGCCCCTGTCCTCCATAGAATGTAAATATGTCACGAAGTTTAACAAGGTTTTTTAAAAGGGGTGAGGGTCCACAATAACACCTTAATTTTAATCTTAATTCACGTTAGCTTTTATTTATTTATTTTTTATTTTAATCATATTGTGTCCGATAAATTCACCTCATAAATTCACGTTCTTATTAAAGTGAAAGCCAAGAAAAAAAGTCGGAACTTTAGACAATTCTTAACACAAATTTTGCATAATTCTGTTTTTTTCCTTCTCCACTTGCACGGTGCACTCTTTCGAAAATAGATAAATAGATAAATAATAAAAACTAAGAACGTTACTTGTTATCGTGTCAAAAGAAGGAAAAAGTCCTGCTCACGTGATTACGGGTCTTTTTAAAAACATTTACATAACTTTTTTATTTTTATTTATATATCTGTTTAAACTTTTTTTGTCAGTGTACTAGAAGGAATTCAGTTGATTACAACCCTTTCTGCGTGTTCTTTACATTACAATAGTACAAGCCTGAATCCGACGGCGCAATACTACACTGTTCAATACTGTAAAACTGAAACGAAGCTGTTCTGCTTAAAAAGGGCGCCATTTTCTTCTTATTCATATTTATATCGATTCTTTGCTTTAAAAAACTAAAGTAATTACGTGTTTACTTTTTTAATATCCCATTTTGCCGTTTCGGATTATTTTACTAAAGTAAGTAACTGTTTTTTGTTTCTTTGTTTTTCGATATTTCGTCGATATTATTTAGTAAGAGTGTTTAGCAGAAAAACCAACAAACGACTACTCGAAAAAATAAATATACAAGAACTAAATGTTACCATAGTCCATAAAAGCTCAGTTCATGTTTTTTTTTGGTTTTGAAATAGTTTTTAATGCACTTTACTTGAAATAATTTCAGCGAACCGAAATTAAAACAAAATTTGAGGCGATAACTACTTAAATGTTTTTTTTTATATAAACTACACATGCCATAATCGAATATCCATCAAGCACAAAATAACGGAAAACATTAAAATATGTTTATAAATATTCCTTACATTGACGGAACTCTCTTAAATTATTAACACAGAATGCTCAGGTGCCCCTCCTTCAAATTGAAAATGGGGCTCTCCATTTCAAAGTCGCTGCCATTTTGATTTTTTTTTTAACCGGTTCGTGAATTAAAAAAAATTTTTTTTTACAAATTACTAAAAAATACAAACCAATGAACTTTTCTACCATAAAAGTAACTTTTATTGACTATGGTAACATTTATTTTTGTATATTTATATTATTATATATATAACATTTTCTCTTTGTAAGGAAGCATCATTTTGTTGGTCACTCTTGGCTACGAATGGAAACAAAGTTGATATAAAAAAATATATATTCGCAAAAATTATCTCTTTACAACCCCCTCCTTTTCATAACCTATCATACTTTCATCAATCACAGTCCATTTTCTGTAGGCTGTTTTTTAACCCAGTAAACGACGGGTACTTCTGCTACTATATATATATATATATATATATATATATATAAAGATATATATATATATATATATATATATATATATATATATATATATATATATATATATATATATATATATATATATACTAAATAATCTGTCTAGGTTATGAGAGTCTAGTCTCTCTCATTATATAGAAGACAAATGAACTGTAGATTGTATGTATATGTTTCTATCCGTAACTTCGAAAAATAAGTGTCATCTAATTCAAGTACAAATCCTTAGAAAATGTCAGGAAAAGTTGGGTACTTACCTTCCAGCAGTTTCTGATGGACTGATGTAAAAGTACTTGCCTTGTTTATGAATGACCACATAACATTCTTTCAGCTGCTAATATAAAAGAGCTTTGTGTTCCCCCCGGTTTTTATTGTTATTTTATTTGGCCGTCAAAGAGTCACCTTGTAGATCTTTCCGTGACTTTTTCTACCTCTACAAACCTGACGTCGATTACTATTTTCCTTTACGTCGATTACTATTTTCCTTTGATCTTTTAAATGTTATATATATATATATATATATATATATATGTGTGTGTGTGTGTGTGTGTGTGTGTGTGTGTGTGTGTGTGTGCATATATACCAAGGTCACAACACTCGCAAGCTGTTTCAAAAGCAATTTTTGACAATACGGACACAAAAGGCAAAATGCCCCCCCCTCTCTCTCTCTCTCTCTCTTTCTCTCTCTCTTGTTCTTTCAGTTGTCATTGTTTGTTTTTTGGTAGTGATTTTATTTTGTAAGGTCAGCCCCGCCCCTCATAGCGTTATTATCCGAGGGATTTCGCTACAATAATAGAATTCAGAGAAACAAAGGTTTATAGCGTTGCTTAATTTTCTCGGTAAACCCCGGAAGACGAGTCCCAGTGGTCTTAAATAGGTACATGTTTACTTTAACTACAACAGAACACCGACCAATAAAATTTGGTTCTTTAAAGGTTTTCGGGGTTGCTGACAACGAACCTGATATTCAAACCTGTCGCAAATTTACCGTTTGCATGGTATCAACTCCTGAACCCTCGCACTATTTTGTGCCATCTTCGTTTATGCTATTTTTACATGATGCGTTTGCGCGTGCACGCGCGTAGCAAAGTGACCTGTCACATCGCGGAAGAATTTTTTTAGCAGATATTTGAAATAAGAAAGTTTTCAAAAACAAATGTGGTTCATTTTTCTGTGTTACGTAGTTTTTGATGCTTTAATTGATCTTAAAAAATAAGTTTTCACTAGCGGTTTGCAAAAACAGTTTTATTTTTCGTTTTTTTGGGGGGGGTATTCAATTATAGAACTTGTACAACATTTAACAGGTGCTTCTGCAGTTTAATTCACTACCCCCATCTAAAAAAAATTACTGTTTTTCCGTAAGCAGTGTAGGAGGGGCATGTGTAAACAGAATTTTTGTGAAAAATTAAACAGTTCTTCTGCTCGCTGTATGTCGGCGCGTTACGGAAAAACGGTAAATTAAGTCACAGAAGCAGTGAAGCATCTGTTAAAATCCATACAAGTTTTATAATTGAATACCCCCCCCCCAAAAAAAAGGAACGAATGCTCGTGAAAACTTACTGACATTTTTTTTTGCTATTAAATTAGGTAAAAACTATTTAAAAAAAAAAATTATTTAAAGTAGTTCATCTAATTATTAATGAGATGAAAACTATTTTTTATTTTATGAAAAATATTTCCTGTTAATTAAAATATCCGCCATGTATCCATGCTCCTTCTGAAAGGTCACGTGACTACGCGTGTATGCGCGCACGTACATTTCAATAATAACTGTCCATGCGTAGCGTTAACGAATACGGTGATATGGCGCAAAATAGTGCGAGGGTTCAGCGGTGATTTTGACCCAAGTACACAGCCTAATGTCGCAAGTGTATTTGAGAAGTTTTACCATGCAAACGGTAAATTTGCGACGGGTTTGAATATCAGATTCGTTGTCAGCGATCCCGAAAACCTATAAAAAGACAAATTTTATTGGTCGGTGTTCGGTTGTAGTTAAAGCAAACATTTACCCTTAAATAAAAGCCAACAATTCGGTTTAAGGGTTTATTTAAATTTATTTCTAAATCTAGGAGCATAGCGTAATATTTGTTCATCTTTTCTGTTCTCCAACAGTAAAACAGAAACCTGTTTCTGTTCCAATTCAGAGTACTCATTTTGGGACAGCTCGATTTTCTTTAACTTAATTACCCACCATGTGCCAAACTCTGTCCTCGTGGCAGGGCAAATAAATAGTAGCAACATTTAAACATTGCAAAATGTTACTATAACAAACTAAGATTTCGTCGCCTTAACAATTTTCTAAACAATAATTATCTTTTTGACTAATATGATGTAAAATCGTTAATAATTAATCATATTTTCATTTAGATATTGTGAAGAAATTCTATATCTATATTATATAAAACGCTATGTGTGTGTGTGCGTGTGTGTATGTGTGCGTGTGTGTGTGTGTGTCTGTGTCTGTGTCTGTTTGTGTGTGGATTCATTCCCTATGGACTAAAAAACGGTTAGTCTGAGTTTTATGAAATTTCACACGAAAGTACATTATGTGTCTTGTAGTGGTCTTAGATAGGTTTGTATTGTAATGTCGCAAGTGTATTTGAGAAGTTTTATTACAACACAAAAGGAGAAAACCGGCATAAAAAAAAAATCTACAATACGTTTTTTTATATGACATGGGTGCGTTCGAAATGAATGTTTGTTTAAACCACAACTGCACTGATACTTGATTTTTTTTCATTTAAAACTTAAATCAAGCCATTATCACTGCACAAGCAGTAAGGCTAGGCATATAAAATTAACAATAGGTTCTTTGATATGATAGGGGCGCGTTTGAAATGAATGTTTCTGTTTATAGTACAATTACAAATCAACAGTAGGTTCAATGTAGACTTGAATATATTGTGGACTAAATCAGTGCGGGGAGACATATGAAGCTTTCTCCCGGTGCACCGCGATGGGTCCCCAACTAGATTGATTGAAAAATGGGCGATTTCACCGATTTCGATGATAGTGTGATGAGTGTGAAAGATACGTTGATCATCATTCAATTCTAGGCAACGTCGGGTCTCCCTGCTAGTATTCCATAAATTATAAATTTGTAAATACAGACAGTAATTGAAAAGTAACGTCATTATTTAGAAATCCATTATGAACATGTTTGGGTGTGGGTTTAATTAATTATTCTGTATCTTCTGTTTGTGGTACATTGAACTCGAAATGTCTATGTAATCAGTAAATGTGTGCGTATTTATATGAACAGTTTTGTAGATTTTCGATCGAAATCAAAGGAAATTCTTTCATATCACGTGATGAGAGAACAAAGTTGGATTTAGAAAATGCAGTAAATGATCTTTACGAAAATGACGCCAGCGAAAATAAAAATAAGTGCGAGAATAGTGTTAAATACTTGTTATTAATGCGCGTCTTATCATGTACGCACTTGATAGTCATTAGGAGAGTAAATAAATGTTATGTACCGCGTATCAATGCTTTGTGTGTATACTTAAACATATACAATAACATATACAATAACCATATACAATAAACATATACAATAACCATATACAATAACATATACAATAAACATATACAATAACCATATACAATAAACATATACAATAAACATATACAATAACATATACAATAACCATATACAATAAACATATACAATAACCATATACAATAACATATACAATAAACATATACAATAACATATACAATAAACATATACAATAAACATATACAATAACATATACAATAAACATATACAATAACATATACAATAAACATATACAATAAACATATACAATAAACATATACAATAACCATATACAATAAACATATACAATAACCATATACAATAAACATATACAATAAACATATACAATAACCATATACAATAAACATATACAATAAACATATACAATAACCATATACAATAAACATATACAATAACCATATACAATAACATATACAATAAACATATACAATAAACATATACAATAACCATATACAATAAACATATACAATAAACATATACAATAAACATATACAATAACATATACAATAACCATATACAATAAACATATACAATAACCATATACAATAACCATATACAATAAACATATACAATAACATATACAATAACATATACAATAACCATATACAATAAACATATACAATGAACATATACAATAACCATATACAATAAACATATACAATAACATATACAATAAACATATACAATAACCATATACAATAACATATACAATAAACATATACAATAACATATACAATAAACATATATAATACACATATACAATAAACATATACAATAACCATATACAATAAACATATACAATGAACATATACAATAACCATATACAATAAACATATACAATAACATATACAATAAACATATACAATAAACATATACAATAACATATACAATAAACATATACAATAAACATATACAATAACCATATACAATAAACATATAAAATAAGATATACAATAAACATATACAATGAACATATACAATAACCATATACAATAAACATATACAATGAACATATACAATAACCATATACAATAAACATATACAATAACATATACAATAACATATACAATAAACATATACAATAACCATATACAATAAACATGTACAATAACATATACAATAAACATATACAATAAACATATACAATAAACATATACAATAACCATATACAATAAACATATAAAATAAGATATACAATAACCATATACAATAAACATATACAATAACCATATACAATAAACATATACAATAAACATATACAATAACCATTTACAATAAACATATACAATAAACATATACAATAAACATATACAATAACCATATACAATAACATATACAATAACATATACAATAACATATACAATAAACATATACAATAAACATATACAATAACCATATACAATAACCATATACAATAACCATATACAATAAACATATACAATAACCATATACAATTACCATATACAATTGCCATATACAATTACCATATACAATAACATATACAATAACCATATACAATAAACATATGCAATAACCATATACAATAACCATATACAATAAACATATACAATAAACATATACAATAAACATATGCAATAACCATATACAATAACATATACAATAACATATAAATAAACATATACAGTAACCATATACAATAACCATATACAATAACCATATACAATAAACATATACAATAACCATATACAATAAACATATACAATAACAATATACAATAACCATATACAATAAACATATACAATAACCATATACAATAAACATATACAATAACAATATACAATAACATATACAATAAACATATACAATAAACATATACAATAAACATATACAATAAAAATATACAATAACATATACAATAACCATATACAATAACATATACAATAAACATATACAATAAACATATACAACAACATATACAATAAACATATACAATAAACCCTAACTCTTTGGTAGCGCTTAGAGCGGCTGCTCCATCAACCGTTGAATAATATCGGGTTGTTTGTAGTGCCATGATGCGCATGGAAATGGACCCTGCACTCATCCCCGGTGGGCTCTCCTTAGGCCACAATCCTAATTGAAGAAAGGTCAGCTGATGGTCTACTTGTGATGCATGTCTGAAGCTCCGCATAACCTCTTGTTTAGCTCCCCCTTACCGAAACTCTTTAAAAAAAATATGATGACAATACAATCTAAAAATAAGCTTAAACCAGGATTAGGGACAAACAAATTCAACTTGCCTCCTCCCTTGAGGCTTGCATTCACAAATATCCGTGGGCTTAGAACTAACTTAGCTGATGTTGAAGCATTTCTCTTAACAAATACCCCGGATATCTTAGCACTAAGTGAGACTAACCTACACTCCTCCATTCCCTCTAACCACTTTAACATGCCTGGATATCTCCCACTCTGCCGTAAGGACTCTGACAGACATATGCATGGACTTGGAGATTACATTCGTAATACCCTTCCCTTGACTAGAGAAACAAACCTAGAAACAGATGATCAAGCCTTTATGTGCTTTAGACTAAACATGCAACACAATATTAGCTACTATTATTTTCTCTACCGCTCTCCCTCGACCCAGGACTGCACCATAATAAACAAAGTATGTGACAGCATAGACACGGCACTGTCCCTCGACACTAGCGCACAAATACATGTGTTTGGTGACTTTAATGTCCACCACAAAAACTGGCTTGGATTCTCTACTCACACAGATGCAGCGGGCAGCACAACCCAGCTTCGCTATATCTCACTCCCTATCACAAATTGTTACGTTTCCAACCCGTTTCCCTGACCAGGAAGAACAACACGCATCACTTCTAGATCTGTTTTTGACCACAGTTCCCGATGACTGCATAACGAAGGCCCACAGCCCACTCGGGAACGCTGATCATGCAGTGATAATGGTTGAAATCGCCCTAAACTCTAGACCCAAAACTGAAGAGCCAGTGCTCAAAACAACGAGATATTATAATAAGGCTGACTGGGAAGCCATCAGGGAACTAATTAGAGATGCTCCATGGAAAAATATTTTCTCTCTCCCTGCTGAACAATGTGCAAACGAGACCACTGACTGGTTAAAAACTGCAATCGAAGCGCATGTTCCCATGCGGAAATTTTATAGTAAGCCCCACTCTCCCCAATGGTTTACGTCGACTTGTGCAACTGCCATTGCTCAAAAGCAGCATGCATACCGTAGGTTTAACCGACATAAGTCCAGTTCAAACAGACTGAAGTATATAGAAGCTAGAAATAACGTTAAGAAAGAAATAGTGACAGCTAAGAGAGAATTTACGGAAACCACTAAAAAGCGCATCGAAGCACAAAAACTAGGAACTCGAGACTTCTGGAAAATCTACAACAGTTTTGTAAATAATGGGCAATCAACAATTCCCCCACTAACCAACAATCACGAGGTTGTCTCCTCAGCAACCGACAAGGCTAACATGCTTGCCAGTCGGTTTGCCTCAAACTCCACACTGGACCCTTCCAACCACCCCCTACCTGACTTTCCTATGCGGACAGACGCCACACTAGACGATCTGAAAACCACCCCTGCTCAGGTGCATGCTATCATAAAAAACCTTGACACCTCAAAAGCATGTGGACCCGATCTTATCCCAGCTGTGCTATAAAAAAAGTGCTCAGCCGAAGTAGCTCCAGTTCTCTCCAAACTCTACAACGAATGCCTTAATGAAGCTTGCTTTCCGGGCTGTTGGAAAACTGCTTCTGTTGTACCAGTATTCAAGAATTCTGGCGAAAGGACAGACCCATCAAATTATCGCCCCATTAGCCTCCTCCCACTTTTTGCCAAAATATTTGAGACCATAATTAACCATGTTCTAGTCCATCATCTTACAGATGCTAAACTACTGACTGACAAACAATATGGATTTAGACAAGCCCGTTCCACAGCAGACATCCTAACTGTGATCTCTGAACGTATATACCATTCACTGGACAAAGCGGGGGAGTGCAGAGCGGTAGCTCTGGATATATCTAAGGCTTTTGACAGGGCATGGCATGAGGGTCTCCTCAGTAAAATCAGATCATACGGTATCACTGGTAGAACACTTAACATAATTAAACCCTTCTTAAATAAGAGAAAAATCCAGGTTGTCCTCGACGGTCGTACATCTAAACAATATGATATAAATGCGGGGGTGCCCCAGGGTTCTATCCTTGGACTTCTATTGTTCCTGATATTCATAAATGACTTCCCCGACAACATTGCCTCTGAGATGGGTATATATGCTGATGACACTACACTCTATGGCAGGCACGACAGGAAGACGAATGAACACATTTCTAAAGAAATGGCAGAAACACTAGAGGAAGACCTCCAATCTGTAGTGGAATGGGGACAAATGTGGTTGGTCGCATTCAATGCTGCCAAGACTAAACTAGTTTCATTCAATAATTACAAAAAACCCTCTCTACCACCCATAGCAATGGCCAACGACTCTTTATCTGAGAGTACATCTTTCAAACTCCTTGGCCTAACGTTCACAGGAAACATGAGTTGGAACAATTACATTGAAGGCATTGCCAGGGCCGCTGCAAGAAGGGTGGGCTCTCTCTACCGTGCTAGAAAACTACTAACACCCGAAAGTATCCTGTACCTATATAAGGCCACCATTCGCCCATGTATGGAGTATTGCTGCCACATCTGGGCTGGTGCATCTGCTACTAGTCTCTCGCTCCTTGACAAGGTTCAAAAGAGAGTCGCAAACCTGATAGGCCCTGAACTGGCATCTAAGCTTCAGCCTCTGTCCCATCGACGAAATGTTGCTTCCCTCTGCCTTTTCTACAAGTATTTTAGTGGTGAATGCTCTGACGAACTGCAATCACTTGTGCCCCCACGACGTGAGCACCCTCGACAAACCCGACAGGCTGCTAAATCCCACCCCCACACTGTAGAGATCCCTAGATGTAAAAGATCTTTTTACTCCAATAGTTTCTTCCCCAGAACCGCTAGACTCTGGAATTCCATTCCAGGTCCCTGCTTCCCCAACAGTACTGACGTGCAGAAGTTCAAGTGTCACGTGTACCGACGCCTTGCTGCCCAAATCCCTACATAGTACCCCAGTAGTTGTTGCCCCTGATAGTAGCCCCCTACACCAAAGTGGCAATTTGCCTTGTTTGGGGTGAAAATGTAATTAAAAAAAAATACCTAATTACTTTACTCGCTTGCTACCGTAGGGCCCGAATATGTAGTAGGCATAACACGCATGCTCTTTTCGTTTTAGCTGAAATGTTTAATAAGTAATTTTAATCTTGTTTTAGAATTGAAGTTGTTGTTTTTTTTCAAATTATGGTGGTGGGACGTAACGTTGACATCACATTCGATTTTAGGTGCATTGAGATTGTCGATAAAGTGATACATGATAGACAGATATGAAGACGATAGTGCTATCCAGACTTGAGGGTGAACGATAGACATTGTTTATAAGAGACATGTGTGGTGGCGTCTAAAGTGCTATTTAGTGACAAATCGACGCAGTGTTACATAACGCCAGCCACGTTTGGATGAAACAGTTATAGGTATACTTTTAAAGGTCAAAGGTAACTCCAGGCGGAAGTCGCAAAAATATGCAACTCTCGGGTGGAGATTTTCTGTCTCTCATCTGGCGAAACTTCAAGCAAAAAAAAAACAAAAAAAACCGCGCCCAAGCCGCGTCTCCAATGACAGTCAGCGTACATCATGTTGCTGTGTATAGCAATCTCTGTCTTCTGACTCTTCTCATTCCAGACAACTTAAAATCTGGGTTCCCAACAATGACACGAGTAAATAATAGTTTCTACATGTACTGCTAAGTGAAAACGCCATGGGACATCTATTGGCGATTTTTATCAAGATAGGCCTGCAGACAACCAGTTTATTAACCTTACGATTAATTGTATCGAATTATCTTAATCGGTACAGTGCAAAGCCATGTTCATGAGCACCTGGCCTCTTACAGTGATGCCCTTGATAAAATGTAATTAATGCTTCTCTAACGCTGCACACATATGATGTGCACATGCACTTGTATACTTATATCGATATCTAGATAATTAATGCGCACGCGCATAATCAGAACAAGGTGAATGAAGAGGAGTTTTGAAGAAATAGAGGTATAGATTAATATATCGATCTATAGATAATTAGAATTAGCGAACTTCGGAGATAAATTAATTGAAATATACATTGGCAAAGATATTGGCCGAGGTTGGGATGCGAGGCAAATATATTTGCTAATATTTTTCTAAATATTCCAAAAAATAAAAATGTGATTATATAAAGCAATATCTTTGAAAAGTGTAGGCGGATAAAGACACAACTACTAATTCTCGCATTGATGTATCTCTGGTGACGTACTTTCAGTAAAAACAGCATTTCTATTAGCTTTTGAAGGGACCGCATTTTTCTGAATCGTTGAAAATCTCCTTAATTGGTATTCACTTTTAACGAGTTTTTAACTAGAATTTTAAAACATAAATTTAATCGTTACATTTTTTTATTAACTATTTCAAATAACTTATTATTTAAGGAACTTTCATTTTTTACAAACCTCGATTATTCGCATTTACTCGCAATCTGTAATTAAGATGAGAATCTAAGAACTAAATGTGCCATGTGTTCCGTATCTTTTTATTGTATTAATAGAATTTTCAAACATAAATTTAATCATAACATCTTTTAAATAAATTATAAATGAATTCAGCAACTTTTTTTTTTAGTATTTCAATATTTTTGTATTTTTAATATTTTGGTATTTGTCTTATTTGTGATAGTTTCATAGTTTTTTTAGTATTTTCGCATTTAAGTAATCATTTTTAGTATTTTGGGTATTTTTTGTATTTTTAATATTTTAGCATTTTTTAGTATTTTAAATATTTTAGGTATTTTAGTATTTTAAGTATTTTTAGTATTTTAGTATTTTTAGCCGTTTTAGTATTTAAGTATTTTAAAAAAATACTAAGATCCTAAAAATACTAAAATACTAAAATATTTAGTATTTTTGGTATTTTTAGTATTTTAAATTATTTGTACATCTTGTATTTGTAGTATTTTTGATATTTTTAGTAATTTTAGTATTTTTAGCACTTTTGGTATTTTAGCATTTTTAGTGAATTTTTTTATTTTTAGGATTTTTAGTACTTTTGATATTTTTAATATTTTAGGTATTTATAACATTTTTAATATTTGTAGTATTTTTGTTATTTTTAGTAATTTTTGTATTTTTGCTATTTTTAGAATTTTTAGTATTTTCGCTATTTTAGAAATAACAGGTTGTAGACAGCCACTTGAGATTTGACGTAGTAATTTTATTCATAGATATTGTTGCTATCAATGTTTGCCATTGAATGTTCTCTCCGATCTGAATGGCTTCTTCAGTAAGCAAGTACATATAGATACTTATTTTTTTAATTATTTTTCATATATTCAATCGACATATTGTATTCAAGTATTAAATTGCGATTTCTACAATTTCTTCTCGTATGTTTTCAAATTTATTTTGCTATTTTGCATTTTCTATTGTATGCTCTTTCTGGTAATTTGTGTGGTTGTGTTCAATCCATTAAAATTCGATTCACAATAATTCAAAGGAAATTTAAAATGGCTTTTCAAGTTCGAATTCGATTTCGAACCATTTGAATTTCGAACCATTTAACTTCGAACCATTTTACGTATAAAAACTTAAAAGACACTCAGGATAATAATTAATGGGTGTACGTCAGTAGTGAGAATTATGTATAATTTAATTATTTAAAGGGACGGCTCAACAAGAACTTGTTTACATTGGTCTTGAACAGAGTTTCACAGTCGTGCGGTTCTAGGAAAGAAGCTTTGTTTATGGAATCCACGTTTAGATTTAGACACAGAACGAGTAAATTGTTGATAGTGGTTGTAGCTAGACGAGTGTTGTTGTGAATGTTTGCCAAAGTAAGATTGGAGCTCATACGCCATGAATACAACTTCTTGCAACTGCTATAAAAAAAATAGAAAATCATATATTTATATCATTGATTGCTAAATAATAAGTCCATTTAATTTTTAAAGTACAATAAAATGAAAACAACGTAAATAAATCCAAGGCGATTTTAGATACAATTTCAATTAAATTTTTATGTATTACTTTATTTATAAAAGTGCTTTTTAAAAATTGATAAATTTTTAATTAAATGTGTACCTTTAATTTTTAATACATACATACATACATACAAACAGTGAGACAGCGTAAGACAGAGAAATGTACGCATAGCATAAATCAATAAATGGATAAATAAATTTATTGAAAAATGGAGAGAAGCGAAATTTAATATATAGATTCATCGACTATTCCTGACACGTAGAATCGGTATTTTGCGTGTTTTTTTGCGATTATTATAAAACGGCAGATAAATAGGATTACAAATAGATAAATGGTCAGATAAGAACAGAGATGAGTGTTTCCTTTATATCAATCTAATGTGTACGTATTAATCAAACGTTCACTTGGTCGAATTATATGCTTTCTGACAGACATATACTGCTATATGTTTTCTGTATTCTAGTGTATGTCTTGCAGTTTCTGAAGTAAAAACTTCGATGAGCAGCCGTAGTAGAAATACGTGTTCTCATTGAGTTAAACAGAGTTGCGAGAAAAAAGATGATGAAATGCTAAAGTCTTATGTATGACATGAAAAAAACTTTAATCTTAAAAAGATCATTATCATTCCGTTGTTATATGAGTAATCGTCCTCATTAAAAATAATTTCAAAAACTACCTGGCAAATATAATCGGTGAACTAAGTGTTTGAAAGATACAAACAATTGCTCTGAAAGGGACGGTTAGAATTTTAAAAAAGATCTCTCGGTTGGAATGTATGAGATTGTAGGTGAATATCTGGCATGCGATAGGATGCACTATCTCCAGCTAAAACAAATAATAAAATTGAAAAAAAAAAATCAGGGAAAGAAAGTTGTACGAAAGCTCGCATAGCAGCTCTAAATGAGACAACGTCAATGGCGAAAAGATCCGTTGGATAAAAATATAACTCATAAACAAATCAAATATTAGCCCTAAGAAGTGGACGTTTTGATCTCTGAGCAACATTTAAAACAAACATCAATTTTATATATTAAATGGATAATACATTCTGACGAGACTTATCCTCAAATGTATAATAAAGAGAAAATGTGTATATACGTATATTTCTCTTTATTATACAAATGTATAATGTATATAAAAATGTAAGGACTCCTAGTTTTTAATTCAAAAGCTAAAATGTTGAAGAGCTGCGAAGAAGGGAGTTTTACCATTAAAACGAATGACCTTTTGTGCTTCAGAATTTATTTTTCTACATAGCCACTACCATTCTCAATGCACTTTAATCAGACCTTTTTGATGCTTCAGTCGTAAAGGTTTGGAGTGCGCTTTGTCTCTACCGAAATCGACAAACCCATTTCCCAAATATTTTGGCATAAACTACACCGACTTCGTAATTGTTCCACGGGCGCTGGTGAATGTTGATCAATTCAATTTTTTTCTGCACAGAGGAATCCAATTACGCATCTCTGCTTCTGACGCGTGTCTATGATAGGGGTTGCTTTCTTAGAGTCTCATACCGTGAATATCTGCAATAGAAAAATGAAATGTTCAGGTCATTAATGCATAAATTCATCTCAATGCAATTTGTAATTCCGTCTGATTTATTTGGACGAAAAAAAATAGGAAGAATTATTTTTAGAACGACCCTTGTACATTGCGGTTGGTGATTAATAATTATTAATTGTATATCCGATTTGAAATATGGGTTTTATCGATGGAATAAAGCAAGAGAAAAACACAGATGTGTTGAACAGAAGACATGCACCTCTTTCTGTATATACAAAGTTAAATAAGATTTCTCTCTAACATGTTCGAGTAAAAAGGGTAATAAATTAAATGAATGTTGAATGCATTTAATTTTTTTTAATCTGACTGTAATTTTATATGAAGTCTTTTCATGAATATTAATGATATTTTGTATATTATAGAAATACATGTTGTTTAAATAGGAAGAAACAATTGTCTGTTAATAAAATGTTTTAAGCAAATATAGAATGTTGTTCTCTGAATAAAGTTTAAGAATTCTAGAAAAAATATGAAAAATTCAATAAATTACAATATTTATTGACACATCAAAAATTAAAACCAGAAAATATTTAATTTTATTTTTCATCATCGATTTTCCTATTTCTTTAATTTCTTTATCTAGTATATTGAACTTTTTGTTTACTTGATAGGTTCAAATTTTAAAAATATTATCGTAAAAACTTTAGCGAGTAAAAACTGTCGGACAAATACATCTTTATTCAAATACAATCTTTAGGGGGATCGAGAAAGCAAATAGCAATTCACACAACCCCAACCAATTTTCGTAATGAGACGTTTTCTTTTTTTTTTTGCTTTCTATGCCGATTTATACGTTTTTATAACTTTTCAGATTTAGACGTTTGCTTTTTTCTTTTTCTTTCATTTTTTTGTTCATTTCATCGAATTAGACATTATTTTATATTAATGGTAATATTAACATTGACGAAGAGTATGTTTGCGTCACTTTTTACTAAGGAAGTACACGTATTATTTGGTTCTAATATTACTCTTTATCCTTTTTCTACTCAGCTACTGAAGATAACTCCTCCTAGACTGATTTTAAAGTTTTGCTCCAATCCAGACCGTGCCTTTTGGAGGAAGTGAATATTTTGGCATTAACAAAACTTTATATCTAACTTTATTTTTGTGAGTAGCAAGTAAATAAGAACACTTTATGCATTGCTAGCTTCTCTTGTCCCGACGTTTTCTGGGAAAGAAGATTAATTCAAGATATTTCATAAAAGTAGAGAATAGTGAACTTGTTCAAAATGGGTAGCTAACTAAAAAAAACTAAAAAAAAAAAACGTTATTTATTCAACAAGCTACTTAAACTGTACAATTACTGCTTACGCGTCCATATTTACAGATTAGTGGTAGAGAAGGCGTGTATATATTTTATTACGAAAATACATTTGCTAAGTCTGCAGTGTACAGACAATGTTGAAATAATAAGGTTTGTATAGAGTAAAACATTGTTAAGATGTTAGGCGTTTTAATACATACTAGTCTATCTGTTGGCCCTTAAAGGGTAAGATGAAAAATGTTCAAAATAAAATGTGATTTTGAGGTATTATCTTTTATTGCTTTGAAAAAACCTTTTTAAGGTGATAAGTGAAAAAATAAAACCCAGGACGCCCCCAGAGCAATACTGCAAGCACTAATAACAATTAAGGAGGGCCTTCGAAAAGCACTAATAACAATTAAGGAGGGCCTTCGAAAAGCACTAATAACAATTAAGGAGGGCCTTCGAAAAGCACTAATAACAATTAAGGAGGGCCTTCGAAAAGCACTAATAACAATTAAGGAGGGCCTTCGAAAAGCACTAATAACAATTAAGGAGGGCCTTCGAAAAGCACTAATAACAATTAAGGAGGGCCTTCGAAAAGCACTACTAAAACCAAGTTTTATCTCCTCCCTCATTGAAGAGCAAAAATATTTTTTAAGTAAGGCCTGAAAAAATCCTTTGTAGTAATGAAATAAAATGCAATATTATATTAAATTGTTAAGAGAAAGAACCGAATAGTTTACTTATCGATAAAGGTTTTCTAATTAATAGCGTTATACTTCTAGCACGGTTCTTAAACTGCAGAAGTAGCTTAATCTTCAGTGAAATACTTATGCACTATCACATCATTTGTACTTTTTTATTTTTGTACGAAGTAGGCAGATCAGTAATAAAAAAAAGAAAACGTTAAAAAATGCGTCACGTGTGAACATGGAAGTGGCAAGGCAGAGTATGAAAAAATGCGTCACGTGTGAACATGGAAGTGGCAAGGCAGAGTATGAAAAAATGCGTCACGTGTGAACATGGAAGTGGCAAGGCAGAGTATGAAAAAATGCGTCACGCGTGAACAAAGGCCGATTTCCACGGTTAAAATGCTATCATTTTGAGAGCGAACATCTGTTAATTTATATAGACTAGTGTTTGCTGAATGATCTGTATTCGGTGTTTTATAGCGGCAGGGGGGAAGGGTTAAGTACTATCAGTCATATTTTGTTCCTGTAAATATATAACGATCGAACTGTAGTTTCCTTTTTTTCAGAAAGGAAGTAAATAATAAGTAAAATATACTTATTTTATTGATTATTTCTTAAAAACAAAATACAATTCGTTGGAAATCAAACTTTGTTTCGTCTATTAGTCGTGACACGTACTCATACATCGTTAAAATAGGATCATCTGCGTCAATATTATCGTTGATAATAAGCGTACGTAGACGTTGGTAACGCGAATATACATTTTTGCATCATAGTTATCAAAATGTGTCTCTACTGTGTTCAGTGACAGAAAAAAAAGAGATATAAAGTAGACCAGTTAGAAAGAAAGAGAGGTTAAGTTAATGCCACTTAGAGACAGAGGGGGTTAGGGTTAGTGAGAGATGTGCTAAAAAGGTTAAAATTCATCTTTTTCTCTTTTTCCCCCTCTTTTTCTTTCCCTCTTTATCTCTCTCTGTGTCTCTGCCTGTTTCTCTCTCTCTCTCTCTCTCTCTCTCTCTATATATATATATATATATATATATATATATATATATATATATATATGTGTGTGTGTGTGTGTGTGTTGTGCGTGTGTGTGTACACTCATGAGCAAAAAAATGGGCCAAGCGTGAAAGAAGGAAGAAATCGATTTTTCAATATTTTTCAATTAATTTTTGTTAATTGTAACTGAAAATTTCTATTTTGCAAATCATTATTATTATAGCATATAATAAGTGGAAAAATTAATCCTAAAAATGGTCAGACCGCATCTTGGCGAGGATATAAAAATACGAATTGCAGGATGAAGGCAGTCCAAAATGACTTACAAGCAGATTTTTGATATTTTAAGAAAAGAAAAAGTGAAAACATCTCTTTCTGTAGTGAAACGAATTGGTCAAAGGTTCGAAGTCGAACAGTTGGTAAAAGGGAAATCTGGATCTATTCGCCCTAGAGCAACCACTTTGAAGGATCGAAAGAAAACTTATGTTGACCATAACAAAGAATTCAAAACAGGGGCTGGAAATTCTCTTTTTAGATATAGAATACATTATCTAGACGAATGAAAGAAATGTGATTTTCTTCTAAAAGGTGTGCAAAGAAGCCACTTTTATCAAAGAAGAACATCAATGATAGAAAGAGATTTTTCTCAGGTTATGGCAAGAAAGATACAAACTGGTTCAGGAATATTTTCTGGTTAGATGAATCAAGATTTTGTCGGACGGTGCAATCGAAGAACTGGAGAAAGACTTTCGCCAAGTTGCATGGAGGGATAATGGTATGGGGAACTTTTACTGCAGCAGGGGTTGGGGAACTTATTAGATGTAAGAAGTCAATCAATGCAAAGGAATACATTCGAATATTAGAAACAGGATTGTTACTAAGTATCCAGAAGCTGGGAATATCCCAGAACATTATTTTTCAACATGATAACATACACTGCTAAAGTCACAAAAAATGGTTTTCTGATAATTCAATTAATGGGAATTCAATTAATACATACATGCATGCACGTATGCATGCCTGGACCTGTACATGTCATTGTATGCATAAACATGTGTATGGATATATATGCGTGTATGTGTGTGCATGCGTGCATATCTGTTTATGCATATTATTATTTATATATGCATTATATGTATGAGGGATGCATATATTTTATACATTTGGTCGTTGAATATGACTATGTATTAGTATGTATGCGTATATGTGGGTGTTAATTGTGCATGCATATATATACCTGCACCCTTATGCACACGTTTTTATGTAAAAGCTACTATTGGTCTATTGTTTAAATATAAATATTATTATTTATACTACTATTATTATTGTTATTATTATTATTATTATTATTATTATTATTATTATTATTATTATTATTATTATTATTAATATTTTATAAATATTGTCATTATTATCAATACACACAGAGTGACTTTCGAGCCAAAAACACATACATTTAAGTATCTGATCTGATATTATCCTCGGTCTGTGTATGAGAATTCCTTCGGGACTGAGACAATTTTCCTTCAGGACCGAGGCTATTTGTATTCTCATTTAATTATTAACTAATATTAATTTTATTATTATTATTATTATTATTATTATTATTATAATAATAATAATAATAATAATAATAATAATAATAATAATAATAATAATTATAATAATAATAATAATAATAAATAACAAACGAAACAAGAAAACGTTTCTAACTGAAATTTTGATTTAAACTTGAAATTTATGGTTAAACAAGGAATTGTCTTACACATGTTCCGATGTTTTATGTTTCTGTCCTTGTGTACATTTTTCTGGTTGTCAGCAAAATCAGCGGTGGAGTTAAAAAAAGCAGAGGGGGAAAAACTTTTTAACTGAAATTAGTATTTAAAAACTGAATTCACGGTTAAACGAGGAATTGTCTTTCACATGTTTGGATGTTTTATGTTTCTGTTTTTGAGTACATTTTTCTGACCAAAACTAACATCGGCAGACGAGTTAAAAAAATAAAAAAAACGAACAAAGTAAGCTTTTCTAACTGAAATTATTATTATTATTATTATTATTATTATTATTATTATTATTATTATTATTATTATTATTATTATTATTATTACCAGTGTTCTTCTACTTATCATTATTATTTTTATTTTTGTTATTATCATTATTATCATTATCATTATTATTGTTATTATAATTTAAAAAAAACAAATTTACTTTATTGGTTATTACTATTATCGCTAATATTATTACTACTACTAGTAGTAGTGGTGGTGATGGTGGTGGTTGTAATGGTGGTATGTTTTTATTATTTTTTTATTATTACTGTAGCTGTAATGGTAGGTGTTCTTTTTTACTGCCATTGCTATTGTTGCTTTTGCTGTTAATATTATTGCTACCTGTAACGTAATCCCCCATTGAGGAGCGTTAGAACTACGCTGAGGTAGCTTTGTATTCCCGGGTGACGCCAGATAACCCAAGGATTTAAGATAGAGAAGATAAATATAGATATATTTTAATCCACTGTCAAAATGGATATATTTGTTTTTTTTGGGGGGGGGGGTAGAAGACCTGAGATATTTTGTTATTTGGGAAAAACTCAACAACAGGAAATGCGAGGATGTTAGACGAACATATTGTACTGGCTGAGTGATGGTTGATCTCGAGGTTATGTGATTTTTAGTCTTGAATGGGGTCTCAAATCGTTGGGGCTTAGCGTGATTTGATTGGCTGGAGAGCCTTCCATCCCACCCACATCGAGTCGATGCGCTCTAAAATTAAACAGATTGCTCGTTGAATTCGGGGAGAACAGGTCGTATAAACCCGCCGTTCCCTGGAGAGAGGACCCCTTCCCACCTTATCCATCTGTCGGTCGCTGTCTGTGAAGAGAGTTGAGACTTTGAAAAGAACTTACAAAATCTGAATGAGAATTGTAAAAACATTTTGTACATCATTTTATGAGAATTAAGCTTTTGTAGATAGACTAAAATCGTTTGTCTTTCTTCCTGCCTGCCGCTTCGATATTCGCTTTTAGCGTGCCAGATTTTATGTAACAGCCTCAGAGGAGTCTAGACGATACGTGCCGAGAGTCCAGAGAAATAAGAGTCCTAACCACCTCCTTGAAGGAGGCGTTACAACCGATATTAGTGTTGCTATTATCATTGTAGATTTTATTTCTATTGTTGTTGGTGGTGGTAATGGGAATAGTGGTGGTGATGGAGGAAAAAGGTCGGGAGGGGATCTTTGACCTTGTTGGGGAACCCTCCTAGAGATAATGTCTCGATAAAAATGTCGGTGGTGGTGTAACCTTAAATTCACTAACCCCATTTATGGGAGAATATTAAATCAAAATATTGAAAATAACGACGTGAATGAGGCTAGAACATCTTGTGATGGTCTCACGTCAGATAGGTGTACCACTGGTCAACAGGGTGGGTTCTGTCGTCATCACACAACTGTTCGAAGTTCTGAGTATGTGGCTGGATATAGGAGGAGTGAGAATTGCCAGAGAGGGTACCAAGACACGAAGGGAGTTGGAACAGGAAATGTAAAAAAAAAACATGGACGGATGAGAAAAGAAGAGTCCTGTGGGAATGCTTTGTAAGAAGTGGAAGTACCAAATCTGGTGGATATATCCGAAAAATGAAGGAAGAGGAGGGGGGATCTAGAAATATCGTGAGTTTGGTATCCCAGTTAAAACCAATTAAATATGACAACCGACTTTCAGTGATTGCAAGAGAAGAGATTGAATAGATGGTTAGGAATGAAATGAATAACGAAAGTAAAATTGATGAAACTAGCTCTGATGAAAGAACTGAGAGAGTGGAAGTGCAGAAGGGAAATGTAAACGATGGTGGGAGGCGAACAACTGAGGAGGTATGGAATCCTATGGTAAGGGGAAGTAATGAGAAAGAGTTTGAAGGATCTAAGGCAGATTAAATCATTAACTCTGAAACAATGGAGCCAGTGAAAGGAGCAGATGTATGGAGAAGTGGTGATGAAGTTCGAACTTTGACTTCTGTAGAAAAAGAAGTACTTCAGAAGTTAAGAGAGGTTCTTCTTAGAGACGATATCATAGAGATTCCAAGTATGAAGAGTAGTGATAGGCGGAAGGTGAAAAACGAGGTAAAAATAATTCAAGGAGTAATTCACATCATAAGAAAGAACATATTGATTACGGAACTTAACAGGCTTCTATATGCAGCGTCATACGTTATTGCGAATTGTCTTCGCTTATTACAGAAGAAAAAGAGGAAAATGAAGGATAGAAGGCCACACTGGCAGAGGCGGCTTGAAGAAAGTATTAAACGGTGGCGGAAAGATATTGGTAGAATCGAAGAAATAAGAAAAGGAGTTAAACTAGGACAGAAAGTTAAGGACGAGCTTGAAAGGAGGTATAGATTGCTGAAAAAGGGAACCATGAATGTTCTAACAATGTTGAAAGAGAAGGTCCACACTGGTGGTATAAAAATTAGGAACTTTGTTGGAAAAAGTGTTGCATTTCAGCAGAATAACCTTTTCCGGAACAATCAGTCTCAACTGTATAACGAATTAAATGGTTGTAAACAGGCAGGAAAGAGCAACACTCCAAATGCAAAAGATGCAAGGAAGTTCTGGAGTGGGGTTTGGTCCGTCGAAGGGCGATATAATGAGAAGGCTAGCTGGTTGGGAGAGATCAGAGAAAGGCTATCAGAAAACCGGTCCAGATGGAGTGATGGGCTTCTGGTTGAAACAGTTCCCATGCCTTTATCCACCTATAGCTTCTGCTCTGCAAAGGGTTGTAGAGTCGGGAAATGTCCCTGATTGGCTTGTGAAGGGAAGAACAGCACTGATTAGGAAAGATCCTACAAAAGGAATAGATACCAATAATTATAGACCAATTACATGTCTGCCATTGATGTAATATTTGCAGGGAAAATTTATGAACATCTAGAGAGTAATGGTGTTTTTCCTGGCGAACAAAAGGGGTGCCGGAAAGGCTCGAGAGGTACTAAAGAGCAACTACTAATTGATAAAGCAATAATGCAGGATGCGAAGAAGGAGAAGACGAGAAATCTGAGCGTAGCATGGATCGATTATAGAAAGGCTTATGACATGGTTCCTCATTCATGGATACGTTAAACACTATTGCTGATGAAGGTTGCTGAGAATGTGGTAGAGCTTTTGGAGACAAGTATGGCTCAATGGAAAACGGTGCTGACAGCAATCAGAGAGGAGATGGGGCTGGTTGGCATTAATCGTGGGATATTTCAAGGAGATTCGTTATCGACGCTTCTTTTTGTAATGATAATGATGCCACTGCGCATCCTCTTGAAGAGAGAAAAACTGTGGTATAACTTTGGATCTGGTGACAGACGCCTCAACCATCTACTGTTTATGGATGATTTGAAAATATTCGGTAGAAATGAAAAGGAAATAGACAGACTAGTAGAACTCAGGAGATATTGGGATGGAGTTTGGGATTAGTAAATGTGCGATGCTGGTGATGAAAAGAGGAGTAAAGGTTCATTCGAATGGAATAGTGCTGCCAAATGGAGAAATCATGAAAAAAATAGAAGATACAGGATATAAGTATTTAGGAGTGCTGGAGGGTGTAGGCATCATGAATAGAGAAATGAAAGAAAAAGTCAAGAAGGAGTATCTTAGAAGAGTGAAACTAATTGCAAAGTCGAAACTGTATGGAGGAAATCTAATGAAAGCAGTAAATGCATGGGCAGTCTGTGTTTTGAGATAAAGTGCGGGAATTTTAGAATGGTCTGACAAGGAATTGCATGCCATGGATATTAAAACAAGAAAAGTTTTAGAGTTTTAAATAAGGTCATACCCAGAATTATACACTGAAGTTCTATAAATTTTTAAGAAAATCTATTCAGCCGTTTCAGAGTGTAAGAAACAAACTAACACACACAGACAAGTTGTATAATATATAATTTATATAATTGTATAATTAATATATTATATAAACTTCTATTTACTCAAAAAAAGAAAAACATTAAGAATTTTACGTGCAGAGTTTGAATCTACAGACCACGTCACGCAAAAAAAAACAACAAAAAAAACATTAAGAATTTTATGTGCGGAGTTTGAATCTATAGACCACGTCACGCAAAAAAAAACAACAAAAAAAAACATTAAGAATTTTACGTGCGGATTTTGAAACTACAGACAGTGACAGGCAAAAAAACAACAAAAAAAAACATTAAGAATTTTACGTGTGGAGTTTGAATCTACAGACAGTGTCATGCAAAAAAAAAACGAAAAAAACATTAAGAATTTTACGTGCGGAGTTTGAATCTACAGACAGTGTCACGCAAAAAAAAACAACAAAAAAAACATTAAGAATTTTACGTGCGGAGTTTGAATCTACAGATAGTGTCACGCAAAAAAACAAAAATCAAAAAAACATTAAGAATTTTACGTGTGGAGTTTGAATCTACAGACAGTGTCACGCAAAAAAAAAACAAAAAAAACATTAAGAATTTTACGTGCGGAGTTTGAATCTACAGACAGTGTCACGCAAAAAAACAACAAAAAAAACATTAAGAATTTTACGTGCGGAGTTTGAATCTACAGATAGTGTCACGCAAAAAAAAAACAACAAAAAAACATTAAGAATTTTACGTGTGGAGTTTGAATCTACAGACAGTGTCACGCAAAAAAACAACAACAAAAAACATTAAGAATTTTACGTGCGGAGTTTTAATCTACACACCACGTCATGCAAAAAACAAAACATAAACAATTTAACGGTCTGTTGTTCTATCATTGTTTCTAAGTGACGACATGGAAAAATGGGTTTACCAATGATAAATTAATTTAAATATCGGTTTCGATGTTCGATTATCAGTAATTATCATGGATATATTGAGGCAAAACTTAACTAAGATTACTCTCAGACTTATATACTTAAGTTCTGTAAATTTTAAAGAAAAATTGTTCAGCTCACGAACGAACTCACATACACAAAAACAAAGTTGCATTTATATAATTGTAGATAAATAGAGATAGCAGGGAGACCCGACTTTGCCCTGGATTGAATGATTATCAACGAATATTTACACTCCTATATTTGTATTGTCATCGAAATCCGTCAAATCACCTTAACATGCATCCATGCAGTAACTTAGTCGAAAATATATGTTATTCTGCATTGCACTGTAGAGAATCTACTGTTTATTTTAGAAAATTGTTTTATATAAACTTATGTAATTTTTAAAGAAAACTTGTTCAGCCGTTCCGCAGTCTATAAGGAACGAACTTACACACGCGCACATTATACATTTGTATAATTTTATATGTATTTATTTTTCAAACAATATATTTGAATTTATCTTTTAAACCATAAATATTTTTCAAATTATCTTTTAAACAATACATATTCTTCGCGTTTTTTTCTATAAAAATTGTCAATTAAATATTTTTTAAATCAATAAAATAAATATCACGTTTTTGAAATGTATTTATTATAAATGCAACTGTTTTATTCGATGAAACTATAAAATTCGATTTTTTAACAATTGATTAGAAAATGGGCAAGGCGGGTTTTTAGCGACATCAGATTCATAACCAATTACTGTGACATGATTTTGTGTGGAAAGAAGTATAATAGCGTATATTTTTGTTTCTCTTCGAAAATTATGTTTAATTAAGACTAGCGGAATACGATTGAACAAATTAATTAGCTAAATTAAGTTTAATGTATATGTTTATCTGATATTTAATTGACAACTTCTCTTTCGTTAAATTCTCTAATAGAACGAGACTTTCCCGCGTAATTAATCTACAGGAAAACAACAATCATCCCAATAGTTACGATAATTGGTTGGTCAAAGTGCATCAGAATATATCATATTCATACTTTACCAAAATTTAGATGATGCAACCGTTTGAAAGCAAGCACTTCATTGGGTCATATTCAAGTTTTAATATCCAACATTTAATCATTAAACTAAAAAAATTAAATCCTCTTCTAAAAAATACGAACCTTAATTCTGTATATATATAAAACCGTCATTATCATCATCATCGTAATCGTCGTCGTCGTCCTCGGCATCATCATCATCATCATCATCATCATCATCATCATCATCATCATCATCATCATCATCATTCTTTGGCCTTCTTCTATGAATTGAACCTGCGACGAAAAGCCCTTGTAATCTTTATTCAATGTCCTGCTTGACCTAAGTATTGACGGCTGTGACTTCCCATCTTTCTCTCTCCTTCAGGCAGTCATGAATTCATTGTTGCTTATCATTCAGAATCCCATTCACGCTGTTTCTCGAAAGTGTCTGGATATATGCCATAGTTTTCTTTGCGGTTGTACAGACAGTAGGTTGCAGTTTCTTTCTCTCTGAGCAGTGCCCGTACTGGGCTATTTATCAGGTCATTGTATCCAACGTAATTTTCTTTTCGGCACAAAGATATGCGAAATTATTCCTGATTGCTTTCGTACTACATCAGTCACGTTAACTTGCTCAAAGATCTCTCACAGACAAACGTAGGGAAGGAAACGCCTTACTTTTTCCCTTGACAATAGTGCTGTCCCGCCATCCTATGTAGCACCTAATATTTCCAAATGGTCACTCATCTGATACTGGCCAGGTTCATTGTTCCTTAACTTCGGGGGTTCAGCGATAACTGGTGTGCCAACAGGATTATGCCATGTAACTCTTGTTATGCTGTTCCTCCACAACTTACTAATTAGAACATGTTCCTACCTCCACAATTTACTAATTAGAACATGTTCCTACCTTCACAATTTACTAATTAGAATATGTTCCTACCTCCACAACTTACTAATAAGAACATGTTCCTACTTTCACAATTTACTAATTAGAACATGTTCCTACCTCCACAACTTATTATTAGAACATGTTCCTACCTTCACAACTTACTAATAAGAACATGTTCCTACCTCCACAACTTACTAATTAGAACATGTTCCTACCTCCACAACTTACTAATTAGAACATGTTCCTACCTTCACAAATTACTAATTAGAACATGTTCAAAAATGTGTCCAGTTACTGAGGCCATTTGAAGAAATCACAAACGAAGCAAATAACAGAATCTCGATGATATCAATGATACCTACACCCTTTGAGGTTATTTCTGTTAAAAGCTGCTGCATCTTATTCTGATATTTCTGACATCAGTCGAACCTTTCTTACTATTATTGAACAAGTCAGTGAATCAATGGAAACAAAATTTTCAACCAATCTAAATGATAAAAACTAAATCCAAGATTCAAATTTAAATATTTAAAAATGACATAAAATCACCATTGAGAATTGGATTTTTACTGATGATAATGAAACAGAATAAGGATATGCTTCTTCAAGCTTAAAGAAAATCAAAGTAAAACAACATTTTTAATAAATCCAAACGTAGTAGAGGTAAAAGCCGAGTTAAATCTGGAGATCGCAACCGCAAACCCTACAGAAATACAAACATCACAATCTAAACTCAAAAGGAATAAATACCTTTTTCATAAGTGCACAAAAGAACTTGTTTATTATGTAGCTTTACCGCTACTAGCAAAAAGTGATGATCCATTTCAATGGTGGAAAAACACAGAACATACGACAAATATTTAAACACACCAACTAAATCCGTGGAGAGTGAGAAATTCTTTAGTACAGGTGGTAATGTGTATCAACCATCAATGAACAGATTGTGTTCTTGAGAACAAAGAACTCTAGTTTCTACATTACAACTTAAGAATATTCGACTTTAAATACTGATGTAACTATGAGAGCAGAGGAAGAATAGAAGAAGTAGAACAGCAGAAGATGCAGAGCAGAGGTAATCATCATCATCATCATCATCATCATCATCATCATCATCATCATCGTCATCGTCGTCATCGTCATCGTCATCATCATCATCATCATTATGAAATATAATTTTAATATTAATTTTAAATCTTGTTTGCTGCTTCTAAAGCAAGAAAAAGAAATAGATAAAATAAAATGAAACTTAATAAAAATCAAAATAAAAATAATATAAAACAAAACTTTAAATGAACCTTCACCACCGCCGCCTTTCCCTTCCTCAATAAATGGTTCACATACACGGACTCATTAGTCCAAAGCTGAAATGTTGGAAATTCACGTAATGTCATATACATATGGTTGAAATTTTATTGAAATAAGATATTTTATGTATTTTATGTTTTAAGGGTTAAATTAGTGTTGTCCCCTGTAAAGTACACTGAGGAGAAGGTAAAGATTCGAAACCACTGTCATTGTTTTCCTCGAAGTATTTTACATATATAATATAAATTTTCTAAAAATAGAATATATTTTAATTGAGGCTTAACTCCCATAACTCTACTAATTTAGGGAGGCATTTAGAGATTCGGAACCACTATCATTGTCTTCGCCAGAAAATTTTATACATATGATGTAAATGTCATGGAATATATATATATATATATATATATATATATATATATATATATATATATATATATATATATATATATATAAAATGTAATGCAATAGATCTACTGGTATGGAAATCCAGTCGGGTTCTTGGTCTTACAATTTCACTTTTTCACTTGTGCTAATTCATAAGTGTAATGCATAATCAATTTCTTTTTTATTCATTTCAGTTTGCTTTGTCTGTTTCCAGAACCTGTTTTTATTTACAAATTGAAATGAATTTGGAGTTGACTTTGAAACTCATATATTATAATAAAAAAATATGAAATAAATAGAAAATTATATGTTTATTAAAAAACACCGGACTTATATGATGATATTGCACTCATCATCTAAACAAAAGAGAAACCAAGGAATTATGCCAACTTCTGATTGTTACTTTGTGCCGTGGAATATTCAAAATACGCATTGGATCTCATTACCTCACTGCTACCAAAGACTTTCACTTTGGAATTTACCATACAATTTGAATATGAAATTCAATATCCTTTCCATTTTGATTCAATATATAATTTCCCTTACTCTATGATTTAAAAACTTTAAAAACTTTTAATTATAATTTTCTGTTTATTGTATTTAGCAAATTAGATATAAACCATATAATATTTGCTAATATTTTCTCATCTGAGGAGATGGGTAGACATCGAAAACTTATTGAAATGTATTTAAATTGAAATTACTAAAATTTACAATACTTTTATTAAAATCGGTGAAAATATGGATCATGATTCTCTAAACAAAAACGTTTATTTCGAACGCGTTCCTATTGTATCAAAGAATTTACTGTTGATTTTATGTTGAGTCCTTCTGCTTGTGCGGTGATAAACTTCTTAAATGATATTTTTGCTTATTTATTTTTGATAATTATCACAAGTATTCGGATAAAAACCTATCTAAATCACTCGCAGACACATTTGTGTGAAATTTTAAAAAATATCGGCGGGAACCAACTCACACCCAACTTGACTGATTTCTTTAGTTAGGATTAGGAACCCTTTCGCTCAGTGTACATGGAAGAAACTTTACATACCTCCCTGCAATCCACAATATATAATCAACAACGTAGATTACAATACATTGTAGTCTATATTGCACTGTAAAAATTTACTATTGATTTTATAAAATAATCTGTAAATAATAGCTTCATTTAAAGTTACAATTGCAAAAGTCAAGTATCATGGTTTAGTTAAGCAATATTACAAAATAAAATACTTTTTGAAACTTGACATATTAATAAACAAACGATGCTCGTCACGATGAATGATTAATGGGTTGGGCTTATTCGAGTCAAGGTTTGAAATTTTTGAAGCAACAAATTTTGAAGCAACAATACGCAAATGTTTGAGATTTTTGAAGCAACAATACACAATGGTTGTAAATTTTTGAAGCAATAATACACAAAGGTTTAAAATTTTTGAAGCAACAATTCGCAAAGGTTTGACATTTTTGAAGCCACAATACGTAAAGGTTTGAAATTTTTGAAGCCACAATACGTAAAGGTTTAAAATTTTTGAAGCCACAATACATAAAGGTTTGAAATTTTTGAAGCCACAATACGTAAAAGTTTAAAATTTTTGAAGCCACAATACATAAAGGTTTGAAAGTTTTGAAGCCACAATACGTAAAGGTTTGAAATTTTTGAAGCCACAATACATAAAGGTTTAAAATTTTTGAAGCCACAATACGTAAAGGTTTGAAATTTTTGAAGCCACAATACATAAAGGTTTAAAATTTTTGAAGCCACAATACATAAAGGTTTGAAATTTTTGAAGCAACAATGTATAAAAGTTTAAAGTTTTTGAAGCAATAAATTTTGGAAGCAACAATACACAAAGGTACTAAATGCGTCCTCGTGTGGTCAAGGGAAGTAACCCCCAAAGAATGGATTGTGAATTATTATGAGTTTCATGTAAATACCCCCACCCCAATTTTTAAAACTTTTGATGCTACAATATATCGTATTGTTTTATTTTATTAACTATTTGTCTATATTGAAAAGGGGTTAGTTAAATCAAGCTAGCGTTAGAGAGATTGTATGTTCGCCTACGAGAAAATGATGTAACAAATGCCTTTTGATATTATTCTCCTTACATGTTCAATGCTTTTTTTTTACTGCATTTTGAACCTGACAAATGTTATTGTTAGATACAGTGTGGAATGATTAAAGTGTCGTCCTAAAAAAACTACACTACAGCTTTATTTTTAAACTTTTATTGAAAAAAGTCAATTCCAGTAATTTGATTATGTGGTAGAGCTGACATCTATTCAATTAGCCACCTTCAATTACCGCCTCTTTATGAATTTAGAACTGGGAGCATTCCTGATTCCTTTTCCATGAGCGCTGGCAGGAGCTCGGCGAATACTCGGTGGATTACTGTGACCAGGCTGGCTTTAATGTTGTAAGAGGTCATGTTGGTGATGTTCTCGACGTATGATCAAACGAAGTAGTCTAGAGGGTTCAGGTCAGGGAAGGAAGGGAAGCAGTGAGAAAAAGGGAACAATGTCGTAGCACTCCTTCTGAAGTCTAGCCTGGGTATCTTTGGAGTTATGGGCCGGCGCCGATTTCTGCTGCCACATCCAAGCTCTACTAGTTGCCCCATGTATTACAAAATAAAACGAAAATCCACGAAAATTTGAAGAAGCAAATGAATTCTTAAATGTCACAAATATTACCATTAAAAAAGCTCATGAAATGAACACACCTTTGTTTCTTTTTTATGAAACTGAACACGAACTCAAGATCAAAGTGTAGTATCTGTTCTTCAGATGCGGCACTTCCATTTCTCGTTCTCTTTCAGTGGAGGAGAAATCCTTCACGACTGAGACAATTTTTATTTTTGTACCTTTTCTCCACGTTAAAAAACGACCCTGGTGTCTAACTCTGTCCCGTGGGGAGGCATTGTAAATAGGTACATTACTTGCCATTACGTCTTGCAGCTCTGTTTAGAATTATCGATTAACTAGTTTATGGATTGAATTATGTACACACACACACACACACACACACACACACACACACACACACACATACACACACACATATATATATATGTGTATGTGTGTGTGTGTGTTATTTGTTTTTGTTTTTGCGATACGTCTTGAATGAATTCAATTATTTATGAAAGTGTATTTTTACCTAAATGCGAGTTAGGAATAATTTTCCGTTTAACCAATTTGGTACCCCCACATGGGGAGCGACATATATATTATTTTTTTAAATATAATTAACCACTGACACGTGTTTCGTCGTCTACGATTCATCTGATGAGTTGTAGACGACGAAACACCTGTCAGTGGTTAAATATATTTAAAAAATAATATATATATATATATATATATATATATATATATATATATGTATATATATATATGTGTATATATACATATATACATATTATGTCTTTTTGGATAATCAAGATATCTTAAATATTCATTTTCAATTACTCTCAGTTTTTCCAATATTCTCGTGATTGTGAGCAACGTTAAGCGAAAGATCCCTTTACCTCTTAACCCCAACTGACCTTGAAAAATGATAATCTGTCAATAATATATGTGTGTTTATATATATATATATATATATATATATATATATATATATGCATATATATATATATATATATATATATATATATATATATATATATATATATATATATACTAAAAGTTCAGCCCGGCTTTCCTCGGGCCCTATGTATGTTCATGATGTGTGGATACATTTTATGTAAAATTTCAAATGTTTAGACCAGAAATTGTCTAAGTAATTTGGTAGAGACCGTAGACCTATTGTTTTTCAATTTTTTACCCCAATTTTGACCCCTTAACATTTATTGTTTCGGTCTCAAATCAAAATAAAATGTTTGACCCATGTCCATCTAAATGTTAAGTGCTTACACACAAAATTGTCGGTAGAATCTGCAAAAGTCAACCCTTTCAACTTTGATCTTTTGATAAAGAATTTTTCGCCCCAAAACTGATTAAAATGCTTTTCCGCATGTCTAAATACCCGTTATGTAAAATTTGAAAATGTTGAGACAAAAAATTGGCTGAGTATTTTATCAGATACGGCAAAGGTCAAATCTATTGAACTTTGACCCCTTGACAGTTCAAATTTTAGACCCAAACCGATTGAAAAGCTTGCTTTGGTAGAGAAATGTACACACACAGATATACACACAGACAATTTGGTTTAAGCGTGATAAGACACAGATAAAAATCCGATGAAAAATCCTGATAGATATTACTAGAGGTAATAGTTTCAGGCTAGCTAAAAAGGAAAAGCTCAATATTTAAGAATAGAGCAATATATAGATTTAATTGTTAAAATTATATTCTGAAAATCAAAATATAGACACATATATTCGAGTTAAGAATGTATTGTTTGACAAAAGGAATATATAGAAGGGGTTATATTAATTTCCTTAATCCATGGATTTTCAATAATGGCTCATATGATCAGAGGAAATGAAATGCGGTTAGCAAAATGTTCAGCTGTGAAAAGGCACGTATTTTGCTTTTCAGCACAAATATTGAAAATAGTTTTTGTTTAGTGAATGATAGTTATATGAAAATAATTATTGGAAAAGGGAATTTCATACAACCCGGGCAGTCCATTATCGGAAGGAGTATAATGTCCTCCGGGGTTTTATTTCCAAGTAGGCAGAATATTGGTCCAGAGGAGAAGGCAGTAATCCCATATAACAAAGATACGTGGTTGTTCCTTATTGATATTCCGAAAGGTATACGGGGCGGCCGTATTCGTTGGTGTGTTTTGGTATATTTAATCCAGATTCTTTTTTGGTGTTGGCACAGTATATCAGATATTAGATGGTATATACCAATCCATTGCATATATTCCCATGAGTGATGGAATTATATACACATGTCTATGACGCAATGGACCTCGAAAATCAAGGGTCTAGGTAGCAAAATATTTTGAGAGATGATTTGGTGAAGTGGAAATGGAGAGTAGTCGTGGTTTAAAGTTTTAAAATTCTGTGAGACTATTTATTTAAATGGGTTAAAGATTGGATGTTTTTAATTATGTGTGTATATTTAAAAGTAACTTGATTTACTGAGATACATATATATATAGCATGCACATATATACACAATTACATATATACATATCACAAAACATACACGCAGGGGGACATGTGAATAAATGCTCATACATTGGAAACTACAAATACATTCGATCTCGCCAACGTGCGCGCGTTCCCAAGTGTACAGCTGCGCCATATATACAGCCGTACATCCTCGTAATCAAATGAACCTCGACAATTTCACAGAAATCGTTACATCGGGAACCCCAAGATTTACATTGAAGGATCATAAACAATATTTCCAAGACAACCCTATCGTTAAGATTAATCTGCCTCTCAAGTTAAATTCGCCCTTTTGCAATGCTCCCAAACTGTCCTCAAATGGTTCCTTCAGCTGAAAAAGACTCAACTTTATAACTTTCGATATATGCAATTATTACCAACCTATATCCCCAATACTTCTTAATAAAGCCCTGATTTTCCCTAAGAATAATTCCAATATAACAAATTAAGAAAGGAAGCTTATCCTCCTGACTAGGCGTTCTCTGATTGACTTTGATGGAATGTACTGGACCAGGAAAGATACCCTATTTAATTTTGACATTTTAATGGATCGACTGACTTTGTACAAGTTTCCGATTTATTTGGTCTTTACTTGTTAGGGGAGCTTAGCTTAGAATTTAAAAACCTACAGGGAGGCCTATATAGAGATGATGCCCTCTCCATCACGAAAAACAGACCCAAACAATACAATAACACCGTAAAAAATTACATGAGTTCTTTAGAAACTATGGCCTTTCAATTGAAATTGATCCTAATAATAAAACATTCACCTTTTTAGACATATCCTTAAATCTAAATTCGGAAACCTACACCCCTTACCATAAACCCAATTTGAAGCTTTTCTGTGTGCATAAGCAATCGAATCATCCCAGATCTATTATCAACTCTATAGTACCATCCGTCTCAAATAGAATATCAAGCCTATCAGCCGACAAGAAAACTTTTAGCCAAGTAGCAACTTTTTATAATAATGCCTTACACAACTCAGGATACACAGATAAGATAGAATACATAGGGAAAAAAACAGAAAACAATACGAAGAAATCCATAATCACGCATAGCATGACCCAAAAGAAAAATAATAATCCTTTTCGGAATTCTTCGAACAAGCATAATCCTAATCCAGAGCACACAAATTCTAAGACTAAACCCAGTAGCAATTAAAATAAAAAGAATAGAAATAAATTAAGGCGAAAAAATCCATATGGTTCAACCCACCATAAAAACATACACACTAAAGGAATTCTTTAAAATAATTGAACATTCCTTTTAACAATCCCATAGATCCAGAACTATATTAAATAAAAATTCAATGAAAATCTCTTACTCCACTATGCTTAACCTAGCACAAACGATAATAAAATTAAATAACTCTAAAATAAGAAAAGCCCAGGCCCCATCCCTCGCAGATTCCACCCACATAAAATTGTAATTGCCTAAACAAACAATCTTGCCCCTTAAGGAATAATTGCATGCACAAGGACGTCATATACAGTCACTGCACTCCCAACCACAACAGTAAATATAATTGATAGAACACCCAACAATCGCACTCAAAATATATTAACTATAAAACCAACAACACTAGAGAGCTCAATGACTCCCACTATGCTACCCCCATAAATGAGACACAAGGTAACACCCAAGTTACACATGAACCCCCTCCTGAAAACGAATCGAACTCAATTATCTCTTCCTCCTCTACAAGTTTATCCCACACCCATAGTAGAAACTCCAACAGTTTAAGCACCATCAATGCAAATGTAAAATCCCATACGTATATCGGCGCAACGGCGAATCTATTTAAACCGAGAATCTTCAACCATGTAAGCTCCTTTAATAATGAAAATCCAAATATCAATAAAGGCACCTCCCTTACAACTGTGTTCAAAAACCTCCAACGTAGGAATGTCCCGTACTCGCTAAAATGGGATATACTGAAAAAATCCAATTCATACACCCCTAAATCCAAACTCTGCAACCTTTGCATTTCAAAAGCTGTTACAATAATAGCATACCCTAAAGCCACGATAAACGACAAAAATGAGCTTATTTCTTTATGCAAGCACAGGAAAAAATTCAAGTGAAGCCAGCTCAAAATCACTTAAGCCACCAAACCTGAACTAGCTATGGAAATATGCCCTTATATGTATGCACATGGGTTTACATATGTATGAGTGTGTATGTATGCATGCATGGGTGGGTGGGTGGATGATGTATGTGTACACGCATCTTTGTATCTGCGTTAATGTATACGTGTGTGTATATATGTACTGTATGTCTGAGCTTGCGTACGTATATGTCTGTACATGTGTGTGTATTGATATATATATATATATATATATATATATATATATATATATATATATATATATGTCCAGACACACAAACAGACGTGTTCAGTATTATATATATATATATATATATATATATATATATATATATATATATTAAATAAAAAATGTAAAAATTAAAAAAAAAAAACGATTACAAGTGTTTTTGATATAGATGTACATAATAATACTTTGATAAGTATATTTTAACTTCATTAGGGATGGTATAATAAAATTGTTGAGTCTGCGGTCGCGCCTGGCCTCCATAGAATGGAAATAGGCACAAACTTTAATAAAGACTTTTCATATCTACCTGCGTAAGTATACTTTGATAATTAAGTTTCGGTTTGAAGAAATATATTCTAATAAATCTATGGGATGTTCGTTCGCATCTGACCTCCATAGAATGGAAATATGCCACAAAGTTTAACAAGGTTTTTAATATAGATCCACAGAATATTGTGATAAATGTTTCAGTGTGAACAGGTATGGTATAATAAATTATGGGGTTTATCTATTTTATTTTTACTTTCATTATATTTTGCTTTTGCTTTAATACCCCCAAATTCGAAGCTATCTCTTTACAACCCTTCCTATCATACTTTCATAAATCAGAGTCTATTTTCTGTAGGCTGTATTTGAACACAGTCAACGACGGGTACTTTTGGTAGTATAGATATAAATTGTTCCCATTAATTTCTTTTCTGTATGTATGTGTGTGCACATATGTGTGCACGCATGTGAGTATGCGTTCAGCGTGTGTATATATATATATATATATATATATATATATATATATATATATATATATATATATATATATATATAAGTATGTACTGGAGTATGTATGCATGTGTATGTACATCTATATATATGTATATATATATATGTATGTGTATATATATATATATCTTATATATATATATCTTATATATATATATATATATATATATACATATATATGTGTGTGTGTGTATGTATGTGTATGTACATGAACATAGGCAATTTACGGAGTTGCACACATTTGTCCTAATTTAAGGCGCTCCAGCAGTCTCCATCTCCAGGGATCATCTGTATACGCAGACAAATGGGGATTACTCTCCCACTCTAGAATAGAATTATTAAAAGTGTTCAGTTTTTTGATGCATGTATATGTTTAATTGAGGTCTAGGCTCGTAATTGTATATGTATATACATGATATGCGAGCCTTTATCTCCGTATAAGCATATCACTTATAGAGATATGCTTATTTGTTGTATGTATACGCTGGTATTCATGTGCGAGTGGGACGTACATATATACGAGGATGTTCGGTCGTATACATGGGCGCACTTAGGAACGCGAGCACGATGGCGAGATCGGATGTATTGATAGTTTCCGATGTATGAGCATTAATTCACATGTGCGCATGCCTGTATGTTTTGTGATATGTATATATTTAATTGTGTATACATGTGCAAGAGTATATGGATATATGGATATATGGATATATATATATATATATATATATATATATATATATATATATATATATATATATATAGGTGTATATGTGTATGCATTGTATAGATATATTTATTTTTGTATGTGAATGCTGGTTATATGAATATACATACATATATATATATATATATATATATATATATATATATGCATATATACATATGTATACACGGATATACGTGTATGTATGAGTGTCTATATGTTTGTATCTGCACTTAGGTGTATGTTTGACACAAATATACAGCTTATTATATAAATAGTTAGATTAAGTTTGGACAACCTCACACTATGCAGGGGGTGAGTGTGAGGTTTTCAAGTCCCTCCGATATAAGAAATCAAGTTACTTTTAAATATACCCCATAATTAAGAACACTCAATATTTAACCCACTTAAATAAATAATCCCCAAAGCATTTTAAAACTTTAGACCATGACTCCTCTCCATTTCCACTTCACCTACTCACCAAAATAGCTTGTTCTGTAGAATGTTGAAAGTTATAGCTAACAGCATCGGGACTCTTTTTGAGTGAGACGTTTGTCTTGGTCATCGTTTTGTTAAATTCATGCGTGTATTTTACTGATGAATGTTTAATGATCGAACATAAAACACTGGTCCTTTTTCATCACTTTATGTTCACTAAATAACGTGGCTTATCTCGTCCTTCTCTATAAAACATGCCTCATGCGTCTTTTTTGCCTAGTTCCACGCGCCTGTAGCACATTTATTTTCTTTGAGATGAGATTGTTTGTGGCTGTTTCACGCAAACCGATTAAGTGAAATATTTCAATTGAAATGCCATACAGATTCCAAAAAGTCGGAAGTTGCATAGATAGAAAATGTGTGAGAATAATATCCAAGATGAGAATTGTAGTTCAAACAATACAAATTATTAATATTTATCTAAAAAATTCCGAAATATAGTTTTTTTTTTACAAAGGATTCTAAGCTTTTCTATGAAGTGCATCAACTCTCGTCTAAAATACCTCCCCAAAGCATTTTTAAATTTTTTGTTCATCCATTTTATAACTGTGCTAATTATATTTTCCAGATTATATTTTTCAAATAAAAACAATTATAAAGATCATGATTAAATTCTCGTTAGCTCATGAAATTATTTATTGAATCAAATTATTATGAAACTAGAAATAATCGAATGGTTGAAGCAATGTTTTTTTTAATTTATGTTCATACAATTACAAATGTTTTATCCACTCCTCATCATAATTTTGCTGCTCAAACATCATCTTTTATTTTTCTTCTTTCTCCCTTTATCCTCCTCCCTCTTTCTCTTTTGCTTATTCTTCTTCCACTTTTTCTCCACAAGTTTCTTGTTGTTCTTGTTGTTATTCTTGTTGTTCTTGTTGTTATTCTTGTTGTTCTTGTTGTTATTCTTGTTGTTCTTGTTCTTCTTTTTTTTATTACTCTTTCTTCCAATCTACATTTGAACTGTCTAATAGTCACGCTATTCAGTTGCCACCATCGATCATTGTTTAACAATTCGATAATCATAAAAAAACTTGGAAACACATTTTATAAAAGATTAAAGAATCTCACAAATAAAAACAACGAAACTAAATATGAACATTTCTGAAAAATAATTGTTAGAGGAAAAAAACATTAATTTTATGGATACATTCGTTATCTTTGACTATGGTTCTGAGTTTTTAACATTCACGCTTTTCTTAGGAACAAAAAAAAAAGATACGTACCCACGTTTTATATGTATTAGTGACAAATATCATTGTTTTGTTGTTAGACATGACTATATATTTTAACACTACTCGTACATTAGAGTGAGTATTTTAGCTAATAAACACATATAAATCTTGATTACGTCTGGAAAAGTGTCTACAACCTATAAACTTCGCAGAACGCGATGCCATTATAAAAGGAATAAACTAGACAATCCTCTGTAAGATGAGCACCTTGTCTGTATTCATCAATTCTGCTTGTGTCTTGTAGCGGAGTTGGCAATAACCGAAATCGGGGGAAATCAAGAGTTTACCTCGGACACGTCTGTTGTTGTGTTGCGGGCCGAGGGGTGGGGGAGTGGAAGAGACTTCCAAGATGGCGGTCACGGGTTTTTATTGGCGTTGACTCCCATGCAATTCTCGCAGAATCGCGTGTGCTCTCGCGCGATTACGCAAATATATAATTCCCGGCGGTTATAAAGGCAGGACGCTGGGAAGCAGCCAGGCAGTGTCCTGCAGATTGTATGTAGGTGATTCTGGCGGTAGGATTGTTCTTTGTGACGAACCACGAATCTGTGAGAAGCAAGTTTTCTTCTATCTTTTTTTCTGTCTCCTTTTTCTTCTTTCTCTACGGTCATTACAGCCAAGAAATCCTTCTCTTCTAGAGGTGGGCGATGCGAGACGAAACTGACTATTTTCTATATCTGTTCCTGATTTTTGCCTACCACATTTTGCTACAAGCTATTCTGGCTCGACTATGACGAAGGTGCGGATAAGCAGTAATATTATCAAGCCGTTTTCTGGCGAGGGAGATGTAGCGTGGCTGAAAAAAGTGAGACTTGTCGCACAACTTCAGCAGGTGAATGATATACGAGTCTGCTACCTTTATATCTGGAAGGTGATGCTGTGGCCCTATACATGGAAATGGTGGATGACGATCAAAAGAAGATAGACCAGATTGGGGCCAGATTAAAAGAGGCATTTACCGACGACGCGTTTGCAGCATACAGAAAAATAACTATGGTCAGATGGGCTGGCAAACATGTGGATGTTTACGCCAACAAAGTCAGGCAGTTGGTTGGATTGGCCGAGTTCATAGGAGATGGCCTAGAGAGACTCACAAAAGTGACTTTCGACACTGGATTCCCTGACGTCATCTCAATTGCTCTTTAACAGGCGCCGAACATCGAAGCCCTGACCATGGGGGGAGCTAATGTCGAGAGCGAGAATCTTAACGACGACTGGGGAACAAAATCAGGACGTGGTTGCGGCTACACACTCACCCAAAAACAACAGGGCCAAGAATATTCCTGTTAGTGTGACCTGTTTTAAATGCAATGTTAAAGACCACCTTGCGAAGGACTGTCGGCAACGAGGAACACAGTGTTACCGGTGCGGTGAGAGTTGACACTGGGCTCAGAACTGCTTGGGAAACGAGCAAGGGGAGGACGCATAAGCGCCAGCCTCCTTCCCCACCAAAATGCTAACACTACACTCCCGGTGATAGGCATCCATGTTTACGGGACGCGATGTTTGGCGCTTATTGATACAGGATGTTTCGGACGATTTTACATGCAGACCTGTGCCGGTCTTGGAGAAAAACAAATGTGAATGTTGAAACGATTGGTGGAATATCCCATGAGTGCTGCGGTGTTGGAGCGGTCTCTGTATCCACTGATGAAGGTGTGTCTGCCAAAATCGATGTGTTTGTGGTGCGTGGCAAACCGCTGGGGTTTGACTTACTTCTATGGATCGATGACATAAAAGCTCTGGGAGTTGTCGTTGTCAAGCCTACAGGATCAGTGCGGCTGTGGAAAAATATTAAATGCGCAGCCATTTCTATTAATGAACCAGATTTCACCGCCACCTTTGACCATCAAAACCGAACGTGGACTGCATCATGGAAGTGGTCTGAGGACCCCCCCCCTGAAGGGCTACCCAATCGAGTGTCAGAATACCCAGTACCGGCAAAAGTCCATGAAGAATACACGGAGGAGCTCCGCACCTGGATAGGTAATGGCTGGCTCGTGTCGTACCCAGAGGATGAGCTGGGACCCCCCAAAGGCCTAATTCCCCTGATGGCTGTGATACAACAGAACAAAGCCAAAGTGCGCCCGGTGATGGACCACCAGGAGCTAAATCATTACGTAGACGCGTTTACGGCCAATGCAGATGTTTGTGCGGCTAAGCTGCGCGAATGGAGACAAAAAGATGCTAACGTGTCTCTACTGGACCTTAGGAGAGCATACCTACAAGTACGGGCCCATGAGACACTGTGGCCACACCAGACTGTTAAAATCGACGGGAAAAATACTGTCTGACCCGTCTGGGGTTCGGCTTGAATGTGGCCCCTTATAATAAGAGCAATTGTAAGCGAAGTATTATCTCAGGAAGAAATTGTAGGCCGTGCAACATCTGCTTATATTGATGACATTTTTGTCAATGAAGATGTGGTGCCCGCAACCCGTGCAAGAGAACACCTAGCACAATTCGGGTTGGAGTGCAAGAACCCGGAGTGGTTGAAGGACGGTGCACGGGTGCTGAGATTGGTGATCGGCATGGAACGCAGTGAACTGCGGTGGAAGCGAGGAAATGCAATTCCAGAGGCTCCCAGCATTGTTACGCGATGAACAATGTTTTCCCTGTATGGTCGACTTGTCGGGCACTTTCCGGTGTGCGGTTGGTTTCGTGTGGCTTGTGGAATACTCAGAAGGATAGTAAGTTCGGTAACAAAGGAATGGGTTGATAAAGGGAGGGACGCCGTACTGCATCGTATGATGTTCGAGAGCTTAGAATCTGTGCAGCAGGACGATTCTCCAGGGGAAATTGGCTTGTGGGCGGCAAAGAGCTGGATGTATGGGTCGATGCTAGCTCCCTAGCAATTGGTGCAGCCTTGGAGACGCGTGCAACTGTGTTGGAAGACGCATGTTAGCTGCGACCTGAAGATGACTCTCAACACATCAACTTAGCTGAACTGGAAGCCGTACTGAAAGGCATCAATTTGGCTCTTCAGTGGCAGGGCAAGGTGTTACACATAAAGACAGATTCTGTTTGCGTATACCATTAGGTCTCGGACACGCTAACTGGAAAGGCATGAGTACGCACCAAAGCAGCAAGGGAAATACTTATTAGGAGGCGACTAAGCACTCTCAAGGAGCTCGTGAAAGAGTACGGGCTCACAGTTGACGTGACGCTGGTTCCATCAGACGAAACGTCGCTGACAGATTGACACGAGTACCACAGCGGTAGTTTGAGGCGATGAAAAAGAAAGACGAGCTTGACTCGGTGATCGACGCAGTCTACACGGACGAGCTGGATGAGAGTCAAGTCATGGCTATTCACAAAGGTGGTGGACATCCGGGGGTGCGACGCACTACCTACTTTGTCAGGAAAAGTTGCCCAAATCGATGTACTACGAGGTTCGGCAAGGGTGAGGTGACCAAGGTAATCAACCCTCAGTCGATTTTGGTGGACGGTGTGCCTCGCCACGTGAAGGATCTGCACCCTCAACATTATATTGTTACATCGGAGGAAGAGGAAGACTCAGACAGTACGATGTCTTCTGAAAGGACAGAGAGTGTGATGCAGGACGACAGAGAGGATTTTGAGCCATATAATACCCATACTGAAGAAGCGGAAGAGGGAGCACCCCTCTTGCCTTTACGATGGAGGACCAGACAAAAACGTCCGCCACCAGACTGCCATCTTTGTGATCATGAGATCAGGGGGGAGTGTAGCGGAATTGGAAATAACTGAAATGAGGGGGAATAAAGAGGTTACCTCGGAGACGTATGTTGTTATGTTGCAGGCCGAGGGGGAGAGAGTGGAAGAGAGTTCCAAGATGGCGTCCATGGGTTTTTATTGGCGTTGATCCCATACAATTCTCGTAGAATCGCGTGTGCTCTCGTGCGATTATGCAAACATATAATTCCCGGCCGCTATAAAGGCAGGGCGCTGGGAAGCAGCCAGGCAGTGTCCTGCAGATTGTGTGTAGGTGATTCTGGCGGTAGGATTGTTCTTTGTGGCGAACCATGAATCTGTGAGAAGCGAGTTTTCTTCTATCTTTTTTTCTGTCTCCTTTTTCTTCTTTCTCTACGGTCATTACAGCCAAGAAATCCTTTTCTTCTAGAGGTGGGCGGTGCAGGGTGAAACTGACTATTTTCTATCTCTGTTCCTGATTTTTGCCTACTACATTTTGCTACATGTCTATAAATAGATTTCAAATACCTTTCCCGGCTTGGTCAGGGTACGACGGTGGTTTGATACGATAATAAAATTAGTGAAAGAATACGCGCTGTTGATGCATTGCCAAAACGGCAGATTAATTGAGTTCACCAGAAGTGGTTTGATGTAATTAAGATGAACACTTAACCTGTGCAACTTGCCTACAGTGCGTTCGTAAGCTCGGTCAAATTTTACTAGGTCAAGATTGTTCACTGACAAAACCGTCATATTGGTGTAAGATGGACACTACTTTGAAAAACAGATTGACCATAGGATTTCTCAGGTCGCTGTGAAAAACGGTGTTAGAGAATGTGAAAGTCCGTCACTCATGCACTGGTTGGAGAGTGCTTTAAACGTTAAACAAACATGACATCGAGTAGCAATGGATATTACCAATTGGAATGAGGCCCATTATTTTTATATTTATATAGTTTGTTATCTCGTGACGTTTTGCTCACTAAGATACAAAAAGTGTAATTAACTAGTTTTAGACGTTCTTCTATGAGCGGAGCCTACTGAAAGAGGTGATACTGCTTTCAGAGCAGCTTGTTAAACCTTCTTAGATGAGTAGAGAATCCGACTTCAATTCTGCTGTGCTTACGTCGTTCTGGCAACGGCACTTATGAGTTATATCACATAACTGCAAAAAGAATCGCTGCCAGAAAACGGTGTACCATACCGGAAGCAGTATCCACATCACGTCAAATCATGGCGTGTTCTCTGTTACAGCACCTGCGAATATATCACAAAGTATGGAGTGGGGCCGGAATTACATGTAGCAAAACAAAAAAGAAAAGGTCTAACAAGACGCAAAGAAAATTTCACTACACGGGTTGTATCAAAATTCTGATGGGACGCAGAGCACTATTCACTGTACGCAGGTTTGAACGCTCCCCCAACTCCTCCCACCGACCTGCTTTTATCATGTCTGGCATGCCTTATTAGCATGTGTGTCATGTGACTATGCGAAAATTGTGCGAGCTCGTAGGTTTTAAACATCACGGACGCCATCTTGAAACTTTTTGATTTTTCTTTTTTTCTCAGCCCGCAGGACAGAAGAACGTTTCTGTTTTGCGTGTTGATTAGTTATTTATTGTTTGTGTAGACACACAAAGCACAATCGCGTAACTGCTGGCTTCTTTAATGAACCTCCTCCCCCCGATCTCATGATTACACAGATAGCATTGCGGGGTTGGTTTTTATTCCGCTCACTTCTGCGAAGGAACACATTCATCATCTCTGGTTCTGGTTCTGGTTCTGGTTCTGCTTCCGTTTCTGCCTCTTCAGACTAACTGTAGACAATACTCTCTGGTGGAGGGGGTTAACAGATCGCGTTTGTAAGCAGCTCATTAATAGATGTGTCATCACTTTCCTCTGTAGTTGTATGATGTATCTCGGCAGCCAAGCGAAGGTTGCGCACATGGCATCGTGTTCAATCAAGTAGGACCGACTGCTGGCTGATCACCCCAGATATTCATCCTAATTTGAACTTTGTGTATGAAGATATTTTTGTATACAGATACAGTATAGGGATAATTTTGTATAAAGATATTTTTGTATAAAGATATTTTTGTATAAAGATAGTTTTGTATACAGATATTTTAGTATAAAGATATTTTTGTATACAGATATTTTTGAATACAGATATTTAGTATACAGATATTTTTGTTTTTTAAAAAGTATAAAGATATTTTTGTTTTTTAGTATACAAATATTTTTGTTTTTTTAGTATACAAATATTTTTGTTTTTTAGTATACAGATATTTTTGTTTTTTTTAGTATACTGATATTTTCGTTTTTTTTAGTATACATATGTTTTTGTTTTTTTTAGTATACAGATATTTTTGTTTTTTAGTATAGAGATATATTTGTTTTTTTAGTATACAGATGTTTTTGTTTTTTTAGTATACAGATATTTTTGTTTTTTTTAGTATACAGATATTTCCGTTTTTTTAAGTATACAGATATTTTTGTTTTTTTAGTATACAGATATTTTTTTTATTTTAGTATACAGATATTTTTGTTTTTTAGTATACAGATATTTTTGCTTTTTTTAGTATACAGATATTTTCGTTTTTTTTAGTATACAGATGTTTTTGTTTTTTTTAGTATACAGATATTTTTGTTTTTTTTAGTATACAGATATTTTTGTTTTTTTTAGTATACAGATATTTTTGTTTTTTTAGTATACAGATGTTTTTGTTTTTTTTAGTATACAGATATTTTTGTTTTTTAGTATACAGATATTTTTGTTTTTTTAGTATACAGATGTTTTTGTTTTTTAGCATACATATGTTTTTGTTTTTTTTAGTATACAGATATTTTTGTTTTTAAGTATACAGATGTTTTTGTTTTTTTTAGTATACAGATATTTTTGTTTTTTTTAGTATACAGATACTTTTGTTTTTTAGTATACATATATTTTTGTTTTTTTAGTATACAGATGTTTTTGTTTTTTTAGTATACAGATATCTTTGTTTTTTTAGTATACAGATATTTTTGTTTTTTTTAGTATACAGATATTTTTGTTTGTTTAGTATACAGATATTTTTGTTTTTTTAGTATACAAATATTTTTGTTTTTTTTCAGTATACAGATATTTTAGTTTATTTGTATACAGATATTTTAGTTTTTTTAGTATACAGATATTTTTGTTTGTTTTGTATACAGATATTTTTGTTTCTTAGTATACAAAGATTTTTGTTTTTTTAGTATACAGATATTTTTGTTTTTTTTAGTATACAGATATTTTAGTTTTTTTTGTATACAGATATTTTAGTTTTTTTTGTATACAGATATTTTAGTTTGTTTTGTATAAAGATATTTTTGTTTTTAGTATACAGATATTTTTGTTTTTAAGTATACAGATATTTATGTTTTTTTTGGTATACAGATATTTTAGTTTTTTAGTATACAGATATTTTTGTTTTTTTTGTATACAGATATTTTTGTTTTTTTTTGTATAAAGATGTGTTAGTTTTTTTAGTATACAGATATTTTTCCTTTTTTTAGTATAAAGATATTTTTGTTTTTTTAGTATAGAGATATTTTTGTTTTTTTTAGTATACAGATATTTTTGTTTTTTTAGTATAGAGATATTTTAATTTTTTTAGTATACAGATATTTTAGTTTTTTTAGTATACAGATATTTTAGTTTTTTAGTATACAAATATTTTTGTTTTTTAGTATACAGATATTTTTGTTTTTTCGTATACAGATATTTTTGTTTTTTTAGTATACAGATATTTTTGGTTTTTTTAGTATAAAGATATTTTTGTTTTTTTAGTGTACAGATATTTGAGTTTTTTTAGTATACAGATATTTTTGTTTTTTTTAGTATACAAATATTTTTGTTTTTTTTTAGTATACAGATATTTTTGTTTTTTTTAGTATACAGATATTTTTGTTTTTTTTTAGTATACAGATATTTTTGTTTTTTTTTAGCATACAGATATTTTTGTTTTTTTAGTATACAGATATTTTTGTTTTTTAGTATACAAAGATTTTTGGGTTTTTTAGTATACAGATATTTTTGTTTTTTTAGTATACAGATATTTTTGTTTTTTTTGTATACAGATATTTTAGTTTTTTTTGTATACAGATATTTTAGTTTTTTTAGTATACAGATATTTTTGTTTTTTTAGTATACAGATATTTTATTTTTTTTTAGTATACAGATATTTTTTTTTTAGTATACAGATATTTTTGTTTTTTTAGTATACATATATTATTGTTTTTTTTTTGTATACAGATATTTTTTTTTTTAGTATACAGATATTTTAGTTTTTTTTAGTATACAGATATTTTTGTCTTTTTAGTACACAGATATTTTTGTTTTTTTTGTATACAGATATTTTTGTTTTTTTTAGTATACAGATATTTTAGTTTTTTTTAGTATACAGATATTTTGGTTTTTGTTAGTATACAGATATTTTTGTTTTTTTAGTATACAGATATTTAAGATTTTTTTAGTATACAGATATTTTTGTTTGTTTAGTATACATATATTTTTGTTTTTTTAGTATACAGATATTTTTGTTTTTTTTAGTATACAGATATTTTTGTTTTTTAGTATACAGATATTATTGTTTTTTTAGTATATAGATATTTTTTTTCTTATGTATACAAATATTTTTGTTTTTTTAGTATACACCTATCTTTGTTTTTTTAGTATATAAATATTTTTGTTTTTTTAGTATACAAATATTTTTGTTTTTTTAGTATACAGATATTTTTGTTTTTTTCGTATACAAAAATTTTAGTTTTTGTAGTATACAAATATTTTTGTTTTTTTAGTATACAGATATTTTTTTAGTATACAGATATTTATTGTTTTTAGTATACAGATATTTTTGTTTTTTCAGTATACAGATATAATTGTGTTTTAGTATACAGATATTTTAGTTTTTTTAGTATACAGATATTTTTTGTTTGTAGTATATAGATATTTTTGTTTTTTTAGAATATACATATTTTTGTTTTTTTAGTATACAGATATTTTTGTTTTTTAGTATATACATATTTTTGTTTTTTTAGTATAAAGAAATTTTTGTTTTTTTAGTATACAGATATTTTTGTTTTTTTAGTATACAGATATTTTTGTTTTTTTAGTATACAGATATTTTAGTTTTTTTAGTATACAGATATTTTAGTTTTTTTAGTATACAGATATTTTTGTTGTTTAGTATACAGATATTTTTGTTTTTTTAGTATACAGATATTTTTGTTTTTTTAGTATACAGATATTTTTGTTTTTTTAGTATACAGATATTTTTGTTTTTTTAGTATACAGATATTTTTGTTTTTTTTAGTATAAATATATTTTTGTTTTTTTAGTATACAGATATTTGAGTTTTTTTAGTATACAGATATGTTTGTTTTTTTTAGTATACAGATATTTTTGTTTTTTTTAGTATACAGATATTTTTTTTTGTTTTTTAGCATACAGATATTTTTGTTTTTTTAGTATACAGATATTTTTGTTTTTTAGTATACAAAGATTTTTGGGTTTTTTAGTATACAGATATTTTTGTTTTTTTAGTATACAAATATTTTTGTTTTTTTTGTATACAGATATTTTAGTTTTTTTTGTATACAGATATTTTAGTTTTTTTTAGTATACAGATATTTTTGTTTTTTTAGTATACAGATATTTTATTTTTTTTTAGTATACAGATATTTTTTTTTAGTATACAGATATTTCTGTTTTTTTAGTATACAGATATTATTGTTTTTTTTTGTATACAGATATTTTTATCTTTTTTAGTATACAGATATTTTAGTTTTTTTTAGTATACAGATATTTTAGTTTTTTTTAGTATACAGATATTTTGGTTTTTTTTAGTATACAGATATTTTTGTTTTTTTAGCATACAAATATTTGTGTATTTTTAGTATACAGATATTTTTGTTTTTTACTATATACATATTTTGTTTTTTTAGTATACAGATAGTTTTGTTTTTTAGTATACAGATATTTTTGTTTTTTTTTGTATACAGATATTTTTGTTTTTTTAGTATACAGATGTTTTTGTTTTTTTTAGTATACAGATATTTTTTTTGGAATACAGATATCTTTGTTTTTTTAGTATACCGATATTTGTGTTTTTTTAGGATACAGATATTTTTGTTTTTTTAGTATACAGATATTTTTGTTTTTTTTAGTATACAGATATTGTTGTTTTTTTAGTATACAGATATTTTTGTTTTTTTAGTATACAGATATTTTTGTTTTTTAGTATATAGATGTTTTTTTAGTATACAGATATTTTTTTTTAGTATACAGATATTTTCGTTTTTTTTTAGTATACAGATATTTTTGTATTTTTTTGTATACAGATATTTTTGTTCTTTTTGTATACCGATATTTTACTTTTTTTAGTATTCAGATATTTTTGTTTTTTTGTATACAGATATTTTTTGTTTTTTTTGTATACAGATATTTTTGTTTTTAGTATACTGATATTTGTGTTTTTTTAGGATACAGATATTTTTGTTTTTTTAGTATACAGATATTTTTGTTTTTTTTAGTATACAGATATTGTTGTTTTTTAGTATACAGATATTTTTGTTTTTTTAGTATACAGATATTTTTGTTTTTTTAGTATATAGATGTTTTTTTAGTATACAGATATTTTTTTTTAGTATACAGATATTTTTGTTTTTTTTTAGTATACAGATATTTTTGTTTTTTTTGTATACAGATATTTTTGTTCTTTTTGTATACCGATATTTTAGTTTTTTTAGTATTCAGATATTTTTGTTTTTTTGTATACAGATATTTTTTGTTTTTTTTGTATACAGATATTTTAGTTTTTTTAGTATACAAAGATTTTTGTTTTTTTAGTATACAGATACTTTTGTTTTTATTAGTATACAGATATTTTTGTTTTTTTAGTATACAGATATTATTGTTTTTTTGTATACAGATATTTTTGTTTTTTTAGTATACAGATATTTTAGTTTTTTTTAGTATACAGATATTTTTGTCTTTTTAGTTTCCAGATATTTTTGTTTTTTTGTATACAGATATTTTTGGGTTTTTTTGTATACAGATATTTTAGTTTTTTTTAGTATACAGATAGTTTTTTTTTAGTATACATATATTTTTGTCTTTTTAGTATACAGATATTTTTGTCTTTTTAATATACAGATATTTTTGTCTTTTTAGTATACAGATATTTTTGTCTTTTTAGTATACAGATATTTTTGTTTTTTTTAATATACAGATGTTTTTGTTTTTTTTAGTATACAGATATTTTTGTTTTTTTAGTATACAGATATTTTTGTCTTTTTAGTATACAGATATTTTTGTCTTTTTAGTATACAGATATTTTTGTTTTTTTTAGTATAAATATATTTTTGTTTTTTTAGTATACAGATATTTGAGTTTTTTTAGTATACAGATATGTTTGTTTTTTTTAGTATACAGATATTTTTGTTTTTTTTAGTATACAGATATTTTTTTTTGTTTTTTAGCATACAGATATTTTTGTTTTTTTAGTATACAGATATTTTTGTTTTTTAGTATACAAAGATTTTTGGGTTTTTTAGTATACAGATATTTTTGTTTTTTTAGTATACAAATATTTTTGTTTTTTTTGTATACAGATATTTTAGTTTTTTTTGTATACAGATATTTTAGTTTTTTTTAGTATACAGATATTTTTGTTTTTTTAGTATACAGATATTTTATTTTTTTTTAGTATACAGATATTTTTTTTTAGTATACAGATATTTCTGTTTTTTTAGTATACAGATATTATTGTTTTTTTTTGTATACAGATATTTTTATCTTTTTTAGTATACAGATATTTTAGTTTTTTTTAGTATACAGATATTTTAGTTTTTTTTAGTATACAGATATTTTGTTTTTTTTTAGTATACAGATATTTTTGTTTTTTTAGCATACAAATATTTGTGTATTTTTAGTATACAGATATTTTTGTTTTTTACTATATACATATTTTGTTTTTTTAGTATACAGATAGTTTTGTTTTTTAGTATACAGATATTTTTGTTTTTTTTTGTATACAGATATTTTTGTTTTTTTAGTATACAGATGTTTTTGTTTTTTTTAGTATACAGATATTTTTTTTGGAATACAGATATCTTTGTTTTTTTAGTATACCGATATTTGTGTTTTTTTAGGATACAGATATTTTTGTTTTTTTAGTATACAGATATTTTTGTTTTTTTTAGTATACAGATATTGTTGTTTTTTTAGTATACAGATATTTTTGTTTTTTTAGTATACAGATATTTTTGTTTTTTAGTATATAGATGTTTTTTTAGTATACAGATATTTTTTTTTAGTATACAGATATTTTCGTTTTTTTTTAGTATACAGATATTTTTGTATTTTTTTGTATACAGATATTTTTGTTCTTTTTGTATACCGATATTTTACTTTTTTTAGTATTCAGATATTTTTGTTTTTTTGTATACAGATATTTTTTGTTTTTTTTGTATACAGATATTTTTGTTTTTAGTATACTGATATTTGTGTTTTTTTAGGATACAGATATTTTTGTTTTTTTAGTATACAGATATTTTTGTTTTTTTTAGTATACAGATATTGTTGTTTTTTAGTATACAGATATTTTTGTTTTTTTAGTATACAGATATTTTTGTTTTTTTAGTATATAGATGTTTTTTTAGTATACAGATATTTTTTTTTAGTATACAGATATTTGTGTTTTTTTTAGTATACAGATATTTTTGTTTTTTTTTGTATACAGATATTTTTGTTCTTTTTGTATACCGATATTTTAGTTTTTTTAGTATTCAGATATTTTTGTTTTTTTGTATACAGATATTTTTTGTTTTTTTTGTATACAGATATTTTAGTTTTTTTAGTATACAAAGATTTTTGTTTTTTTAGTATACAGATACTTTTGTTTTTATTAGTATACAGATATTTTTGTTTTTTTAGTATACAGATATTATTGTTTTTTTGTATACAGATATTTTTGTTTTTTTAGTATACAGATATTTTAGTTTTTTTTAGTATACAGATATTTTTGTCTTTTTAGTTTCCAGATATTTTTGTTTTTTTGTATACAGATATTTTTGGGTTTTTTTGTATACAGATATTTTAGTTTTTTTTAGTATACAGATAGTTTTTTTTTAGTATACATATATTTTTGTCTTTTTAGTATACAGATATTTTTGTCTTTTTAATATACAGATATTTTTGTCTTTTTAGTATACAGATATTTTTGTCTTTTTAGTATACAGATATTTTTGTTTTTTTTAATATACAGATGTTTTTGTTTTTTTTAGTATACAGATATTTTTGTTTTTTTAGTATACAGATATTTTTGTCTTTTTAGTATACAGATATTTTTGTCTTTTTAGTATACAGATATTTTTGTCTTTTTAGTATACAGATATTTTTGTCTTTTTAGTATACAGATATTTTTGTTTTTTATTAATGTACAGATGTTTTTGTTTTTTTTAGTATACAGATATTTTTGTTTTTTTAGTATACAGATATTTTTTTTTTTTAGTATACCGATGTTTTTGTTTTTTTAGTATACAGATATTTTAGTTTGTTTAGTATACAGATGTTTTTGTTTTTTTTAGTATACAGATATTTTTGTTTTTTTAGTATACAGATATTTTGGTTTTTTTTTAGTATACAGATATTTTTGTTTTTTTTAGTATTCAGATATTTTTGTTTTTTTTTAGTATACAGATATTTTAGTTTGTTTAGTGTACAGATATTTGTGTTTTTTTAGTATACAGATATTTTTGTTTTTTTTAGTACACAGATATTTTTGTTTTTTTTAGTATACAGATATTTTTGTTTTTTTTTGTTTACAGATATTTTAGTTTTTTTTAGTATACAGATATTTTTGTTTTTAGTATACAGATATTTTTGTTTTGTTTAGTATACAGATAATTTTGTTTTTTCTGTATACAGATATTTTTGTTTTTTTAGTATACAGATATTTTATTTTTTTTTTAGTATACAAATATTTCTGTTTTTTTAGTATACAGATATTTTTGTTTTTTTAGTATACAAATATTTTTGTTTTTTTAATATACAAATATTTTTGTATTTTAGTATACGGATATTTTTGTTTTTTTAGTATACAGATAATATTGTTTTTTAGTATACAGATATTTTTGTTTTTTTAGTATACAGATGTATTTGTTTTTTAGAATACAGATATTTTTGTTTTTTAGTATAAAGATATTTTCGTTTTTTTTGTATACAGATATTTTTGTTTTTAAGTATATTTTTGTTTTTTTAGTATAAAGATATTTTTGTTTTTTTTAGTTATAAAGATATTTTTGTTTTTTTAGTATGCAGATATTTTAGTTTTTTTTAGTATACAGATATTTTGTTTTTTTTTTGTATACAGATATTATTGTTTTTTTTTGTATATAGATATTTTTTAAATATACAAATATTTTTGTTTTTTTAGTATACACATTTTTTTGTTTTTTTAGTATACAAATATTTTTTTTTAAGTAGACAAATATTTTTGTTTTTTTAGTATACAGATATTTTTGTGTTTAGTATACAAATATTATTGTTTTTTTAGTATACAAATATTTTTGTTTTTTACAATACAGATATTTTTTTTTTAGTATACAGATATTTTTGTTTATTTAGTATACAGATATTTTTGTTTTTTAAGTATACAGATATTTTTGTTTTTGTAGTATACAAATATTTTTGTTTTTTTAGTATACAGATATTTTTGTTTTTTCAGTATACATATATTATTGTTTTTTAGTATACAGATATTTTTGTTTTTGTAGTATACAGATATTTTTGTTTTTTTAGTATACAGATAATTTTGTTTTTTTTGTATACAGATATTGTTGTTTTTTTTAGTATACAGATATTTTTGTTTTTTAAGTATACAGATATGTTCGTTTTTTAGTATACAGATATTTTAGTTTTTTTTTGTATACAGATATTTTTGTTTTTTTTTTTGTATACAGATATTTTTGTTTTTTTGTATACAGATATTTTTGCGTTTTTTGTATACAGATATTTTTGTGTTTTGTTAGTATACAGATATTTTAGTTTTTTTAAGTATACAGATATTTGTGTTTATTTTTTGCATACAGATATTGTAGTTTTCTTAGTATATAGATATTTTTGTTTTTTTTGTATACAGATATGTTTGTTTTTTTTTGTATACAGATATTTTAGTTTTTTAGTATATATATATTTTTGTTTTTTGTATACAGATATTTTTGGGGTTTTTACAGATATTTTTGTTTTTTTAGTATACAGATATTTTTGTTTGTTTAGTATACAGATATTTTGTTTTTTTAGTATACAGATCTTTTGTTTTTTTTAGTATACAGATGGTTTTGTTTTTTTACCATACAGATAGTTTTGTTTTCTTAGTATACAGATATTTTTTTAGTATACAGATGATTTTTTGTTTTTTAGTATACAGATGTTTTTGTGTTTTAGTATACAGATATTTTTGCTTTTTTTTAGCATACAGATATTTTTGTTTTTATTAGTATACAGATATTTTTGTTTTTGTAGTATACAGATATTTTTGTTTTTTTAGTATACAGATATTTTCGTTTTTTTAGTATACAGATGTTGTTGTTTTAGCATACAGATGTATTTGTTTTTTTTTAGTATACATATATTTTGGTTTTTAAGTATACAGATGTTTTGTTTTTTTTAGTATAAAGATATTTTGTTTTTTTTAGTATACAGATATTTTTGTTTTTTAGTATACAGATATTTTTGTTTTTTTAGTATACAGATGTTTTTGTTTTTTTAGTATACAGATATCTTTGTTTTTTTTAGTATACAGATATTTTTTTTTTAGTGTACAGATATTTTCGTGTTTTTAGTATACAGATGTTTTTGTTTTTTAGTATACAGTTATTTTCGTTTTTTAATATACAGATATTTTTGGTTTTTAGTATACAGATATGTTTGTTTTTTAGAATACAGATATTTTTGTTTTTTAGTATACATATATTTTCGCTTTTTTGGTATACAGATATTTTTGTTTTTAAGTATATTTTTGTTTTTTTAGTATACAGATATTTTTGTTTTTTTTAGTATAAAGATATTTTAGTTTTTTTTAGTATACAGATTTTTTCGTTTTTTGTGTATACAGATATTTTTGTTTTTTTAGTATACAGATATCTTTGTTTTTGTAGTATACAGATATCTTTGTTTTTTTAGTATACAGATATTTTTTGTTTTTTTAGTGTACAGATATTTTCGTTTTTTTAGTATACAGATGTTTTTTGTTTTTAGTATACAGTTATTTTCGTTTTTGTAGTATACAGATATTGTTGTTTTTTAGTATACAGATATTTTTGTTTTTTAGAATACAGATATTTTTGTTTTTTAGTATAAAGATATTTTCGTTTTTTTGGTATACAGATATTTTTGTTTTTAAGTATATTTTTGTTTTTTTAGTATACAGATATTTTTGTTTTTTAGTATACAAATATTATTGTTTTTTTAGTATACAAATATTTTTGTTTTTTAGTATACAGATATTTTTGTTTTTTAGTATACAGATATTTTTGTATTTTTAGTATACAGATATTTTTTTTTTTAAGTATACAGATATTTTTGTTTTTGTAGTATACAAATATTTTTGTGTTTTTAGAATACAGATATTTTTGTTTTTTCAGTATACATATATTATTGTTTTTTAGAATACAGATATTTTTGTTTTTGTAGTATACAGATATTTTTGTTTTTTTAGTATACAGATAATTTTGTCTTTTTTGCATACAGATATTTTTGTTTTTTTTAGTATACAGATATTTTTGTTTTTGTAGTATACAGATATTTTTGTTTTTTTAGTATACAGATAATTTTGTTTTTTTTGCATACAGATATTTTTGTTTTTTTTAGTATACAGATATTTTTGGGTTTTTTTGTATACAGATATTTGTGTTTTTTTAGTATACAAAGATTTGTGTTTTTTTAGTATACAGATATTTTTGTTTTTTTAGTATACAGATACTTTAGTTTTTTTTGTATACAGATATTTTAGTTTTTTTTGTATACAGATATTTTTGTTTGTTTTGTATACAGATATTTTTGTTTCTTAGTATACAAAGATTTTTGTTTTTTTACTATACAGATATTTTTAGTTTTTTGTATACAGATATTTTACTTTTTTTGTATACAGATATTTTTGTTTTTGTTGTATACAGAAATTTTTTGGTTTTTTGTATACAGATATTTTAGTTTTTTTTAGTATACAGATATTTTTGTTTTTAAAGTATACCGATATTTTTGTTTTTTTAGTATACAGATATTTTTGTTTTTTTCGTATACAGATATTTTTATTTTTTTTTTGTATACAAAGATTTTTAATTTTTAGTATACAGATATTTTTGTTTTTTTTTATACAGATATTTATTTTTTTTAGTATACAGATATGTTTGTTTTTTAGTATACAGATATTTTAGTTTTGTTTTGTATACAGATATTTTTGTTTTGTTTTTTTATACAGATATTTTTGTTTTTTTGTATACAGATATTTTTGCGTTTTTTGTATACAGATATTTTTGTTTTTTGTTAGTATACAGATATTTTAGTTTTTTTAAGTATACAGATATTTGTGTTTTTTTTTGCATACAGATATTGTAGTTTTTTTAGTATATAGATATTTTTGTTTTTATTTTGTATACAGATATTTTTGTTTTTTTTGTATACAGATATTTTAATTTTTAGTATATATATATTTTTGTTTTTTGTATACAGATATTTTTGGGGTTTTTACAGATATTTTTGTTTTTTTAGTATACAGATATTTTTGTTTTTTTAGTATACAGATGTTTTTGTTTTTTTAGTATACAGATATCTTTGTTTTTTTAGTATACAGATATTTTTGTTTTTTTAGTGTACAGATTTTTTCGTTTTTTTAGTATACAGATGTTTTTGTGTTTCAGTATACAGTTATTTTCGTTTTTTTTGTATACAGATATTTTTGTTTTTTGAGATACAGATATTTTTGTTTTTTAGTATACATATATTGTCGCTATTTTGGTATACAGATATTTTTGTTTTTAAGTATATTTTTGTTTTTTTAGTATACAGATATTGTTGTTTTTTTTTAGGTGTAAAGATATTTTTGTTTTTTTAGTATGCAGATATTTTAGTTTTTTTTAGTATACAGATATTTTTGTTTTTTAGTATACAAATATTATTGTTTTTTTTAGTATACAAATATTTTTGTTTTTTTAGTATACAGATAATTTTTTTTTTACGTATACAGATATTTTTGTTTGTTTAGTATACAGATATTTTTGTTTTTTTAGTATACAGATATTTTAGTTTTTGTAGTATACAAATATCTTTGTTTTTTTAGTATACAGATATTTTTCTTTTTTCAGTATACAGATATTATTGTTTTTTAGTATACAGATATTTTTGTTTTTTTAGTATACAGATATTTTTGTTTTTTTAGTATACAGATAATTCTGTTTTTTTAGTATACAGAAATTTTTGTTTTTTTTTAGTATACAGATATTTTTGGGTTTTTTTGTATACAGATATTTGTGTTTTTTTAGTATACAAAGATTTGTGTTGTTTTAGTATACAGATATTTTTGTTTTTTTAGTATACAGATACTTTAGTTTTTTTTGTATACAGATATTTTAGTTTTTTTTGTATACAGATATTTTTGTTTGTTTTGTATACAGATATTTTAGTTTTTTAGTATACAAAGATTTTTGTTTTTTTACTATACAGATATTTTTGGTTTTTTGTATACAGATATTTTAGTTTTTTTTAGTATACAGATATTTTGGTTTTTTTAAGTATACAGATATTTTTGTTTTTTTAGTATACAGATATTTTTGTTTTTTCGTATACAGATATTTTTGGGTTTTTTTGTATACAAAGATTGTTGTTTTTTAGTATACAGATATTTTCGTTTTTTTTTTGTATACAGAAATTTTTGTTGTTTTTTAGTATATAGATATTTTGTTTTTTTTATTATACAGATATATTAGTTTCTTTAGTATACAGATTTTTTTGTTTTTTTGTATACAGATATTATGGGTTTTTTTTAGTATATAGATGATTTTGTTTGTTAGTACACAAATATGTTTGTTTTTTTAGTATACACATATTTTTGTTTTTTTAGTATACAGATATTTTGGTTTTTGTAGTATACAAATATGTTTGTTTTTTTAGTATACAGATATTTTGGTTTTTGTAGTATACAAATATTTTTGTTTTTTTAGTATACAAATATTTTTGTTTTTTTAGTATACAGATATTTTTGTTTTGTATTATACAGATATGTTTGTTTTTTTAGTATACAGATATATTTGTTTTTTAGTATAGAGATATATTTGCTTTTTTAGTATTTACATATTTTTGTTTTTTTAGTATAGAAATATTTTTGTTTTTTTAGTAGACAAATATTTGTTGTTTTTTAGTATACAGATATTTTTGTTTTTTTAGTATATAGATATTTTTGTTTTTTTTGTAAATACATATTTTTGTGTTTTTAGTATACAGATATTTTTGTTTTTTTAATATACAGATATTTTTGTTTTTTTAGTATACAGATATTTTTGTTTATTTAGTATACAGATATTTGTGTTTTTTTTAGTATACAGATATTTTTGTTTTTTAGTATACAGATATTTTTGTTTTTTTAGTATACAGATGTTGTTGTTGTTTTAGCATAGAGATGTTTTTTTTTTTTTAGTATACATATATTTTGGTTTTTAAGTATACAGATGTTTTGTTTTTTTTAGTATAAAGATATTTTGTTTTTTTAGTATACAGATATTTTTGTTTTTTTAGTATACAGATATTTTTGTTTTTTTAGTATACAGATGTTTTTGTTTTTTTAGTATACAGATATCTTTGTTTGTTTTAGTATACAGACATTTTTGTTTTTTTTGTGTACAGATATTTTCGTCTTTTTAGTATACAGAGGTTTTTTTTTTTTAGTATACAGTTATTTTCCTTTTTTTAGTATACAGATATTTTTGTGTTTTAGTATACAGATATTTTTGTTTTTTAGAATACAGATATTTTTGTTTTTTAGTATACATATATTTTTGCTTTTTTGGTATACAGATATTTTTGTTTTTAAGTATATTTTTGTTTTTTTAGTATACATATAATTTTGTTTTTTTTAGTATACAGATATTTTAGTTTTTTTTAGTATACAGATTTTTTCGTTTTTTTAGTATACAGATATTTTTATTTTTTTAGTATACAGATATCTTTGTTTTTTTAGTATACAGATATCTTTGTTTTTTTTTAGTATACAGATATTTTTGTTTTTTTAGTGTACAGATATTTTCGTTCTTTTAGTATACAGATGTTTTTTTTTCAGTATACAGTTATTTTCGTTTTTGTAATGTACAGATATTTTTGTTTTTTTAGTATGCAGATATTTTTGTTTTTTTTGAATACAGATATTATTGTTTTTTTTGTATATAGAGATTTTTTTTCATATACAAATATTTTTATTTTTTTAGTATACACATTTGTTTAGTATACAAATATTTTTGTTTTTTAGTATACAGATATTTTTGTTTTTAGTATACAGATATTTTTGTTTTTTTAATATACAGATATTTTTGTTTTTTTAGTATACAGATATTTTTGTTTTTGTAGTATACAAATATTTTTGTTTGTTTAGTGTACTGATATTTTTGTTTTTTCAGTATACAGATATTATTGTTTTTTAGTATACAGATATTTTTGTTTCTTTAGTATACAGATATTTTTGTTTTTTTAGTATACAGATAATTTTGTTGTTTTAGTATACAGATATTTTTGTTTTGTTTAGTATACAGATATTTTTGTTTTTTTTTTGTATACAGATATTTGTGTTTTTTTAGTATACAAAGATTTGTGTTTTTTTAGTATACAGATATTTTTGTTTTTTTAGTATACAGATACTTTAGTTTTTTTTTGTATACAGATATTTTTGTTTTTTTTGTATACAGATATTTTTGTTTGTTTTGTATACATATATTAGTGTTTGTTAGTATACAAAGATTTTTGTTTTTTTCGTATACAGATATTTTTGGGGTTTTTTGTATACAAAGATTTTTGTTTTTTAGTATACAGATATTTTTTTTTTTATACAGATATGTATTTTTTTAGTATGCAGATATTTTTGTTTTTTAGTATACAGACATTTTAGTTTTGTTTTGTATACAGATATTTTTGTTTTTTTTTGTATACAGATAAATTTTTTTTTTATACAGATATTTTTGGATTTTTGTATACAGATATTTTAATTTTTTGTATACAGATATTTTTGTTTTTTTTTTGTATACAGAAATATTTTGGTTTTTTGTATACAGATATTTTAGTTGTTTTTAGTATACAGATATTTTGGTTTGTTTAAGTATACAGATATTTTTGTTTTTTTAGTATACATATATTTTTGTTTTTTTCGTATACAGATATTTTTGGTTTTTTTTGTATATAAAGATTTTTGTTTTTTAGTATACAGATATTTTTGTTTTTTTTATACAGATATTTTTGTTTTTTTTGTATACAGATATTTTAGTTTTTTTAGTATATAGATATGTTTGTTTTTTTTTGTATACAGATATTTTTGTTTTTTGTTTTGTATACAGATATTTTAGTTTTTTAGTATATATATATTTTTGTTTTTGTTGTATACAGATATTTTTCGTTTTTTTTTTGTATACAGTTATTTTTGTTTTTTTTGCATACAGATATTTTTGGGTTTTTTGTATACAGATATTATTGTTTTTTGTTAGTATATAGATATTTTTGTTTTTTTTAGTATACAAATAGTTTTTTAGTATCCACACATTTTTGTTTTTTTTGTATACAAATATTGTTGTTTTTGTAGTATACAGATATATTTGTTTTTTTAGTATACAGATATTTTTGTTTTTTTTAATATACAGATGTTTTTGTTTTTTTTAGTATACAGATATTTTTGTTTTTTTATTATACAGACATTTTAGTTTGTTTTTTAAGGATACAGATATTTTTGTTTTTTTTGTATACAGATATTTTAGTTTTTTTTGTATATAGATATTTTTGTTTTTTTTGTATACAGATATTTTAGTTTTTTGTTTTGTATACAGATATTTTAGTTTTTTAGTATATATATATTTTTGTTTTTGTTGTATACAGATATTTTTGTTTTTTTTGCATACAGATATTTTTGGGTTTTTTGTATACAGATATTATTGTTTTTTTTAGTATATAGATATTTTTGTTTTTTTAGTATACAAATAGTTTTTTAGTATCCACACATTTTTGTTTTTTTTGTATACAAATATTTTTGTTTTTTTAGTATACAGATATTTGTGTTTTTTTAGTATACAGATATTTTTTTTTTAGTACACAGATATTTTTGTTTTTTTTGTATACAGATATTTTTGTTTTTTTAGTATACAAATATTTTTGTTTTTTTAGTATACAAATATTTTTGTTTTTTTAGTATACAGATATTTTTGTTTTTTTTGTATACAGATATTTTTGTTTTTTTTGTATACAGATATTTTTATTTTTTTTGTATATAGAGATTTTTTTTCATATACAAATATTTTTATTTTTTTAGTATACACATTTTTTTAGTATACAAATATTTTTGTTTTTTTAGTATACAGATATTTTTGTTTTTAGTATACAGATATTTGTGTTTTTTTAGTATACAGATATTTATGTTTTTTTAGTATACAGATATTTTTGTTTTTTTAGTATACAAATATTTTTGTTTTTTTAGTGTACAGATATTTTTGTTTTTTCAGTATACAGATATTATTGTTTTTTAGTATACAGATATTTTTGTTTCTTTAGTATACAGATATTTTTGTTTTTTTTAGTATACAGATAATTTTGTTTTTTTAGTATACAGATATTTTTGTTTTGTTTAGTATACAGATATTTTTGTTTTTTTTGTATACAGATATTTGTGTTTTTTTAGTATACAAAGATTTGTGTTTTTTTAGTATACAGATATTTTTTTTTTTTAGTATACAGATACTTTAGTTTGTTTTGTATACAGATATTTTAGTTTTTTTCGTATACAGATATTTTTGTTTGTTTTGTATACAGATATTTTTGTTTGTTAGTATACAAAGATTTTTGTTTTTTTCGTATACAGATATTTTTGGGTTTTTTTGTATACAAAGATTGTTGTTTTGTAGTATACAGATATTTTTGTTTTTTTTTATACAGATATTTATTTTTTTAGTATACAGATATTTTTGTTTTTTAGTATACAGACATTTTAGGGTTTTTTTGTATACAGATATTTTTGTTTTTTTTTGTATACAGATATTTTTTTTTTTTTTTTATACAGATATTTTTGTTTTTTTGTATACAGATATTTTAATTTTTTGTATACAGATATTTTTGTTTTTTTTGTATACAGAAATTCTTTGGTTTTTTGTATACAGATATTTTAGTTTTTTTTAGTATACAGATATTTTGGTGTTTATAAGTATACAGATATTTTTGTTTTTTTAGTATACAGATATTTTTGTTTTTTTCGTATACAGATATTTTTGGTTTTTTTTTGTATACAAAGATTTTTGTTTTTTAGTATACAGATATGTTTGTTTTTTTTTATACAGATATTTATTTTTTTTAGTATACAGATATTTTTGTATTTTAGTATACAGACATTTTAGTTTTTTTTTGTATACAGATATGTATGTTTGTTTTTGTATACAGATATTTTTGTGTTTTTTTGTACAGATATTTTTGCGTTTTTTTGTATACAGATATTTTTGTTTTTTTATAGTATACAGATATTTTAGTTTTTTTAAGTATACAGATATTTTTGTTTTTTTTGTATACAGATAGTTTAGTTTTTTTAGTATATAGATATTTTTGTTTTTTTTTGCATACAGATATTTTTTTTTTGTTTTGTATACAGATATTTTAGTTTTTTAGTATATATATTTTTGTTTTTGTTGTATACAGATATTTTTCGTTTTTTTTGTATACAGATATTTTTGTTTTTTTTGCATACAGATATTTTTGGGTTTTTTGTATACAGATATTATTGTTTTTTTATAGTATATAGATATTTTTGTTTTTTTAGTATACAAATAGTTTTTTAGTATCCACACATTTTTGTTTTTTTGTATACAAATATTTTTGTTTTTTTAGTATACAGATATTTTTGTTTTTTAGTATACAGATATTTTTGTTTTTTTTAATATACAGATGTTTTTGTTTTTTTTAGTATACAGATATTTTTGTTTTTTCAGTATACAGATATTTTAGTTTGTTTTTTTAAGTATACAGATATTTTTGTTTTTTTTGTATACAGATATTTTAGTTTTTTTAGTATACAGATATTTTTGTTTCTCTTTGTATACAGATATTTTTGTTTTTTGTTTTGTATACAGATATTTTAGTTTTTTAGTATATATATATTTTTGTTTTTGTTGTATTGTTGTGTTTTTTTGTGTTTTAGTATACAGATATTATTGTTTTTTTAGTATATAGATATTTTTTTCTTATGTATAAAAATATTTTTGTTTTTATAGTATACGCGTATTTTTGTTTTTTTTGTACACAAATATTTTTGTTTTTTTAGTATACAAATATTTTTGTTTTTTTAGTATACAGATATTTTTTTTTTTAGTATACAAATATTTTTGTTTGTTTAATATACAAATATTTTTGTTTTTTAGTATACGGATATGTTTGTTTTTTTAGTATTTAGATATTATTGTTTTTTAGTATACAGATATTTTTGTTTTTAGTAAACAGATATTTTTGCTTTTTCGTATATAGATATTTTTGTTTTTTTAGTATATACATATTTTTGTTTTTTTAGTATAGAAATATTTTTGTTTTTTTAGTTTACAAATATTTGTGGTTTTCTAGTATACAGATATTTTTGTTTTTTTAGTATACAGAAATTTTGTTATTTTCAGTATACAGATATGTTTGTTTTCTTTGTATACAGATATTGTTGGTGTTTTTTTTATACAGATATTTTTGGTGTTTTTAGTATGCAGATATTTTTGTTTTTTTAGTATACAGATGTTTTTGTTTTTCTAGTATACAGATATTTTTGTTTTTTTTAGTATACAGATATTGTTTTTTTTTAGTATACAAATATTTTTGTTTTTTTAGTATACAGATATTTGTGTTTTTTTTTAGTATACAGATATTTTTGTTTTTTTAGTATACAGATATTTTTGTTTTTTTTTTAGTATACAGATATTTTTTTTTAGTATAGAGATATTTTTGTTTTTTTAGTATACAGATATTTTTTTTTTAATTTACAGATGTTTTTTTAGTATACAGATATTTTTGCTTTTTTTAGTATACAGATATTTTTTTTTAGTTTACAGATGTTTTTTTAGTATACAGATATTTTTGCTTTTTTAAGTATACAGATATTTTCGTTTTTTTAGTATACAGATATTTTTGCTTTTTTAGTATACAGATATTGTTGTTTTTTTAGTATACAGATATTTTATTTTTTTTTAGTATACAGATATTTTTGTTTTTTTTAGTATACAGATATTTTTGTTTGTTTAGTATACAGATATTATTGTTTTTTTTCGTATACAGATATTTTTGTTTTTTTAGTATACAGATATTTTAGTTTTTTTTAGTATACAGATATTTTTGTTTTTTAAGTATACAGATATTTTATTTTTTTTTAGTATACAGATTTTTTTGTTTTTTTTAGTATACAGATTTTTTTGTTTTTTTAGTATACAGATATTATTGTTTTTTTTGTATACAGATAGTTTTTTTTTTTAGTATACAGATATTTTAGTTTTTTTTAGTATACAGATATTTTTGTTTGTTTAGTATACAGTTATTTTTTTTTTTTTTAGTATACAGATATTTTTGTTTTTTTAGTATACAGCTATTTTTGTTTGTTTTGTATACAGATATTTTTGTTTGGTTTAGTATATAGATATGTTTGTTTTTTTAGTATACAGATATTTTTTATTTTTTTTAGTATACTAATATTTTTTTTTTTTTAGTATACAGATATTTTTGTATTTTTAATATACAGATATTTTGTTTTTTTTAGTATACAGATATTTGTGTTTTTTTAGTATACAGATATTTTTGTTTTTTTAGTATACAGATATTTTTTTTTTAGTATACAGATATTATTGTTTTTTAGTATATAGATATATTTTTCCTGTGTATACAAATATTTTTGTTTTTATAGTATACACATATTTTTGGTTTTTTAATATATAAATATTTTTGTTTTTTTAGTATACAAATATTTTTGTTTTTTTAGTAAACAGATATTTTTTTTTAATATACAAATATTTTTGTTTGTTTAATATACAAATATTTTTGTTTTTTTAGTATACAGATATTTTTGTTTTTTTTAGTATACAAATATTTGTGGTTTTCTAGTATACAGAAATTTTTGTTTTTTTAGTATACAGATATTTTTGTTTTTTATTATATACATGTTTTTGTTTTTTTAGTATACAGATATTTTTGTTTTTTTAGTATACAGATATTTTTGTTTATTTAGTATACAGATATTTTTTGTCTTTTTAGTATACATATATTTTTTGTGTTTTTGGTATACAGATATTTTTGGTGTTTTTAGTATACAGATATTTTTGTTTTATTAGTATACAGACATTTTAGTTTTTTTTGTATACAGATATTTTTTTTTTTTGTATACAGATATTCTTGTTCTTTTTAGTATACAGATGTTTTTGTTTCTTAGTATATAGATATTTTTGTTTTTTAGTATACAGTTTTTTTTTAGTTTACAGATGTTTTTTTAGTATACAGATATTTTTGTTGTTTAGTATACAGATATTTTTGTTTGTTTAGTATACAGATATTTTTGTATTTTAGTATACAGATCTTTTGTTTTTTTTAGTATACAGATGTTTTTGTTTTTTTACCATACAGAAATTTTTATTTTCTTAGTATACAGATATTTTTTTTAGTATACAGATGATTTTTTATTTTTGAGCATACAGATGTTTTTGTTTTTTAGTATACAGATATTTTTGCTTTTTTTTAGTATACAGATATTTTTGTTTTTTTTAGTATACATATATTTTTGTTTTTTGGTATACAGATATTTTTGTTTTTTTAGTATACAGATATTTTCGTTTTTTTAGTATACAGATGTTTGTGTTTTTTTTTCAGTATACAGATATTTATGTTTTTAAGTATGCAGATATGTTTGTTTTTTTAGTATACAGATGTTGTTGTGGTTTTAGCATACAGATGTTTTTGTTTTTTTTAGTATACATATATTTTGGTTTTTAAGTATACAGATGTTTTGTTATTTTTAGTATAAAGATATTTTGTTTTTTTTTAGTATACAGATATGTTTGTTTTTTAGTATACAGATATTTTTGTTTTTTTAGTATACAGATGTTTTTGTTTTTTTAGTATACAGATATCTTTGTTTTTTTTTAGTATACAGATATTTTTGTTTTTTTAGTGTACAGATATTTTCGTTTTTTTAGTATACAGATGTTTTTGTTTTTTAGTATACAGTTATTTTCGTTTTTTTAGTATACAGATATTTTTGTTTTTTAGTATTCAGATATTTTTGTTTTTTAGAATACAGATATTTTTGTTTTTTAGTATACATATATTTTCGCTTTTTTGGTATACAGATATTTTTGTTTTTAAGTATATTTTTGTTTTTTTAGTATACAGATATTTTTGTTTTTTTTAGTATACAGATATTTTAGTTTTTTTTAGTATACAGCTTGTTTCTTTTTTTTAGTATACATATATTTTTGTTTTTTTTAGTATACAGATATCTTTGTTTTTTTTAGTATACAGATATCTTTGTGTTTTTAGTATACAGATATTTTTGTTTTTTTAGTGTACAGATATTTTCGTGTTTTTAGTATACAGATGTTTTTTGTTTTAATGTACAGTTATTTTCGTTTTTGTAGTATACAGATATTTTTGTTTTTTAGTATACAGATATGTTTGTTTTTTAGAATACAGATATTTTTGTTTTTTAGTATAAAGATATTTTCGTTTTTTTTTTGTATACAGATATTATTGTTTTTTTTTGTATATAGATATGTTTTTTAATATACAAATATTTTTGTTTTTTAGTATACACATTTGTTTGTTTTTTTAGTATACAAATATTTTTTTTTAAGTATACACATATTTGTGTTTTTTTAGTATACAGATATTTTTGTTTTTTAGTATACAGATATTATCGTTTTTTTAGTATACAAATATTTTTGTTTTTTTAGTATACAGATATTTTTGTTTTTTATTATACAGATATTTTTGTTTTTTTAGTATACAGATATTTTTGTTTTTTTAGTATACAGATATTTTTGTTTTTGTAGTATACAAATATTTTTGTGTTTTAGTATACAGATATGTTTGTTTTTTCAGTATACAGATATTATTGTTTTTTAGTATACAGATATTTTTGTTTTTTTAGTTTACAGATATTTTTGTTTTTTTAGTATACAGATAATTTTGTTTTTTAAGTATACAGATATTTTTGTTTTTTTTAGTATACAGATATTTTTGGGTTTTTTTGTATACAGATATTTGTGTTGTTTTAGTATACAAAGATTTGTGTTTTGTTAGTATACAGATATATTTGTTGTGTTAGTATACAGATACTTTAGTTTTTTTTGTATACAGATATATTTATTTGTTTTTGTATACATATACTTTTGTTTGTTTTGTATACAGATATTTTTGTTTGTTAGTATACAAAGATTTTTGTTTTTTTACTATACAGATATTTTTGTTTTTTTGTATACAGATATTTTAGTTTTTTAGTATACAGATATTTTTGTTTCTTTTTGTATACAGAAAATTTTTGGGTTTTTTGTATACAGATATTTTAGTTTTTTTTAGTATACAGATATTTTGTTTTTTTTAAGTATACAGATATTTTTGTTTTTTTAGTATACAGATATTTTTGTTTTTTTCGTATACAGATATTTTTGGGTTTTTTTGTATACAAAGATTTTTGTTTTTTAGTATACAGATATTGTTGTTTTTTTATACAGATATTTATTTTTTTTTAGTATACAGATATTTTTGTTGTTTAGTATACAGATATTTTAGTTTTTTTTTGTATACAGATATTTTTGTTTTTTTTTTGTATACAGATATTTTTGTTTGTTTTTATACAGATATTTTTGCGTTTTTTTGTATACAGATATTTTTGTTTTTTTTTAGTATACAGATATTTTAGTTTTTTTAAGTATACAGGTATTTTTGTTTTTTTTTTGCATACAGATATTTTAGTTTTTTAGTATATAGATATTTTTTTTTGTATACAGATATGTTTTTTTTTTGTATACAGATATTTTAGTTTTTTAGTATATATATATTTTTGTTTTTGTATACAGATATTTTTTGGATTTTTTTGTATACAGATATTTTAGTTTTTTTGTATACGGATATTTTTGTTTTTTTTTTTGCATACAGATATTTTTGGGTTGTTTTATACAGATATTTTAGTTTTTTTTATTATACAGATATTTTAGTTTCTTTAGTATACAGATTTTTTTGTTTTTTTGTATACAGATATAATTGTTTTTTTTTAGTATATAGATGATTTTGTTTTTTAGTATAAAAATATTTTTGTTTTTTTAGTATATACATATTTTTGTTTTTTTTTTGTATACAAATATTTTTGTTTTTTTAGTACACAAATATTTTTGTTTTTTTAGTATACAGATATTTTTGTTTTTTAGTATACAGATATTTTTGTTTTGTATTATACAGATATGTTTGTTTTTTTAGTATACAAATATTTTTGTTTTTTTAGTATACAGATATTTTTGTTTTTTTAGTATACAGATATTTTTTTTTTAGTATACAGATATATTTGCTTTTTTAGTATTAACATTTTTTTGTTTTTTAGTATACAAATATTTTTGTTTTTTAGTAGACAAATATTTGTTGTTTTTTAGTATACAGATATTTTTGTTTTTTTAGTATATAGATATTTTTGTTTTTTTTGTAAATACATAATTTTGTGTTTTTAGTATACAGATATTGTTGTTTTTTTAGTATACAGATATTTTTGTTTGTTTAGTATACAGATATTTTTGTTTTTTTAGTATACAGATATTTTTGTTTTTTTTTAGTATACAGATATTTTTGTTTTTTAGTATACAGATATTTTTGTTTTTTTAGTATACAGATGTTGTTGTTGTTTTAGCATAGAGATGTTTTTTTTTTTTTAGTATACATATATTTTGGTTTTTAAGTATACAGATATTTTGTTTTTTTTAGTATAAAGATATTTTGTTTTTTTTAGTATACAGATATTTTAGTTTTTTTAGTATACAGATATTTTTGTTTTTTTAGTATACAGATGTTTTTGTTTTTTTAGTATAAAGATATCTTTGTTTTTTTTAGTATACAGATATTTTTGTTTTTTTAGTGTACAGATATTTTCGTTTGTTAGTATACAGATGTTTTTTTTTAGTATACAGTTATTTTCGTTTTTTTAGTATACAGATATTGTTGTTTTTTAGTATACAGATATTTTTGTTTTTTAGAATACAGACATTTTTGTTTTTTAGTATACATATATTTTGCTTTTTTGGTATACAGATATTTTTGTTTTTAAGTATATTTTAGTTGTTTTAGTAACAGATAATTTTGTTTTTTTTTAGTATACAGATATTTTAGTTTTTTTTTGTATACAGATTATTTCTGTTTTTTTTAGTATACAGATATTTTTGTGTTTTTAGTAAACAGATATCTTTGGTTTTTTAGTATACAGATATCTTTGTTTTTTTTAGTATACAGATAATTTTGTTTTTTTAGTGTACAGATATTTTCGTTTTTTTAGTATACAGATGTTTTAGTTTTTTAGTATACAGTTGTTTTCGTTTTTGTAATGTACATATATTTTTGTTTTTTAGTATACAGATATTTTTGTTTTTTAGTATACAGATATTTGCGTTTTTTTGGTATACAGATATTTTTGTTTTTAACTATTTTTTTGTTTTTTTAGTATACAGATTTTTTTGTTTTTTTTAGTTATAAAGATTTTTTTGGTTTTTTAGTATGCAGATATTTTTGGTTTTTTTGTATACAGATATTTTTGTGTTTTTTAGTATACAGATATTTTTGTTTTTTTAGGATACAGATATTTTTGTGTTTTAGTATACAGATATTTTAGTTTTTTTTAGTATACAGATATTATTGTTTGGTTAGGGTACAAATGTTTTTGATTTTTAGTATACAGATATTTTTGTTTTTTTTAGTATACAGTTATTTTAGTTTTTTTTGCATACAGATGTTTTTGTTTTTTTAGTATACAGATATTTTGGTTTTTTAGTATACAAAGATTTTTTTTTTAGTATACAGATATTTTTGTTTTTTTAGTATACAGATATTTTTTTTTGTATACAGATATCATTTTTTTTTTGTATTTTTTTTTTTTTTTGTATAGAGATATTTTTGTTTTTTGTATACAGATGTTTTTGTTTTTTTTTTGTATACAGATATTTTAGTTTTTTTTGTATACAGATATTTTATTTTTTTTTGTAAACAGATATTTTTGTTTGTTTTGTATACAGATATTTTTGTTTGTTTTGTATACAGATATTTTAGTTTTTTTAGTATACAGATATTTTTCTTTGTTTTGTATACAGATATTTGTGTTTTTAGTATACAAAGATTTTTCTTTTTTTAGTATACAGATAGTTTTGTTTTTTTAGTATACAGAAGGTTTTTTTTTGTATACAGATATTTAAGTTTTTTTTGTATACAGATATATTTGTTTGTTTTGTATACAGATATTTTTGTTTGTTAGTATACAAAGATTTTTGTTTCTTTATTATACAGATATTTTTGGTTTTTTGTATACAGATATTTAAGTTTTTTTGTATACAGATATTTTTGTTTTTTTTTATACAGACATTTTTTGTTTTTTTTGTATACAGATATTTTTGTTTGTTTTAGTATACAGATATGTGGGTTTTTTTTTAGTATACAGATATGTTTGTTTTTTTCGTATACAGAGATTTTTGGATTTTTTGTATACAAAGATTTTTGTTTTTTAGTATACAGATATTTTTTTTTTGTATACAGATATTTAAGTTTTTTTAGTATACAGATATTTTTGTTTTTTAGTATACAGATATTTTAGTTTTTTTTGTATACAGATATTTTTGTTTTTTTTGTATACAGATATTTTTTTTTTTAGTATACAGATATTTTAGTTTTTTTGTATACATATATTTTTGTTTTTTATGTATACAGATATTTTTGTTTTTTAGTATACAGATATTTTTGTTTTTTTAGTAATCAGATTTGTTTGTTTTTTTAATATACAGATATTTTTGTTAGTTTTGTGTACAGATATGTTTCTTGTTTAGTATAAAATGTTTTTTGTTTTTTTAATGTACAGATATTTTTGTTTTTTAGTATTCAGATATTTTTGTTTTTTTTTGTATAAAGATATTTTATTTTTTTTTGTATGCAGATAATTTTTTTTGTTTTGTATACAGATATTTTTGTTTTTTAGTTTACAAAGATTTTTGTTTTTTTAGTATAAAGAGGTTTTTGTTTTTTTTAGTATACAGATATTTTAGTTTTTTTAGTATACAGATGTTTTTTTTTTTAGTATACAGATATTTTAGATTTTTTGGTATACAGATATTTTTGTTTTTTTTGTATACAGATATTTTAGTGTGTTTAAGTATACAGATATTTTAGTTTTTTTGTATACAGATATTTTTGTTTTTTTTGTATACAGATATTTTTGTTTTTTTTTAGTATACAGATATTTTAGTTTTTTTAGTATACAGATATTTTTGTTTTTTTTGTATACAGATATTTTTGTTTGTTTTTTATACAGATATTTTTGTTTGTTAGTATACAAATTTTTTTGTTTTTTTAGTATACAGATGTTTTTGTTTTTTTTAGTATACAGATATTTTAGTTTTTTTTATATACAGATATATTTTGTTTTTTTTAGTACACAGATATTTTAGTTTTTTTACTATACAGATATTTTTGTTTTTTTTGTGTACAGATATTGTTGTTGTTTTTTAGTATACAGATATTTTAGTTTTTTTTGTATACAGATATTTTAGTTTTTTTTGTATACATATATGTATTTGTATTTTTTGGTTGTTTTTTTTGTATACATATATGTATTTGTATTTTTTGGTTGTTTTTTTTGTATACATATTTGTATTTGTATTTTTTGGTTGTTTTTGTATACAGATATTTTTGTTTTTTTTAGTATACAGATATTTTAGTTTTTTTAAGTATACAGATATTTTTGTTTTTTTTGTATACAGATATTTTAGTTTTTTAGTATAAAGATATATTTGTTTTTTTTGTATACAGATATTTTTGTTTTTTTGTATACAGATATTTTAGTTTTTTAGTATATAGATATTTTTGTTTTTTTGTATACAGATATTTTTTGGGGTTTTTTTTGTATACAGATATTTTCTTTTTTTTGTATACAGATATTTTTGTTTTTACATACAGATATTTTTGGGTTTTTTTGTATACAGATATTTTAGTTGTTTTCAGTATACAGATATTTTGTTTTTTATAGTATACAGATATTTTGTTTTTTTTGTATACAGATATTATTTTTTTTTTTAGTATATAGATAACTTTTTTTTTTTAGTATACAAATATTTTTGTTTTTTAGTATCAACACATTTTTGTTTTTTTAGTATACAAATATTTTTGTTTTTTTAGTATACAGATATTTTTGTTTTTGTAGTATACAAATATTTTTTGTTTTTTTAGTATACAAATATATTTGTTTTTTTAGTATACAGATATTTTTGTTTTTTAGTATACAGATTTTTTTGTTTTGTTAATATACAGATATTTTTGTTTTTAGTATACAGATGTTTTTGTTTTTTCAGTATACAGATATTATTGTTTTTTAGTATACAGATATTTTTGTTTTTTTAGTATACAGATATTTTTTTTTTTTTTGTATACATATTTTTTTGTTTTTTAGTATACAGATATTTTTGTTTTTTTAGTATAAACATATTTTTGTTTTTTTTAGTATAGAAATATTTTTGTATTTGTAATATACAAATATTTGTTGTTTTTTAATATACAGTTATGTTTGTTTTTTTAGTATACAGATATTTTTGTTTTTGTAGTAAATACATATTTTTGTTTTTTAGTATACAGATATTTTTTTAGTATACATATTTTGTTTTAGTATACAGATATTTTTGTTTGTTTAGTATACAGATATTTTTGTTTTTTTAGTATACAGACAGTTTAGTTTTTTAGTATACAGATATTTTTGTTTTTTTAGTATACAGATATTTTTGTTCTTTTTAGTATACAGATATTTTTGATTTTTAGTATATAGATATTTTTGTTTTTTTAGTATACAGATATTTTTATGTTTTAGTATACAGATGTGTTTGTTTTTTAGTATACAGATGTTTTTGTTTTTTTAGTATACAGATATTTTAGTTTTTTTTAGCATACAGATGTTTTTGTTTTTTAGTATACAGATATTTTTGTTTTTAAGTATACAGATGTTTTTGTTTTTTAGTATACAGATATTTTAGTTTTTTAGTATACAGATATTTTTGTTTTCTTTGTATACAGATATATTTGTTTTTTTTTGTATACAGATATTTTTTTTTAGTATACAGATATTTTTGTTTTTTTTAGTATACAGATATTTTTGTTTCTTTAGTATACAGATATTTTAGTTTTTTTTAGTATACAGATATTTTTGTTTGTTTAGTATACAGATATTTTTGTTTTTTTAGTATACAGATATTTTTGTTTTTTTTAGTATACAGATATTTTAGTTTTTTTTAGCATACAGATGTTTTTGTTTTTTTAATATACTGATATTTTTGTTTTTTAGTATAACAAAAATTTTTGTTTTTTAGTACACAGATATTTTTGTTTTTTTAGTATACTGATATTTTTGTTTTTTTTGTATACAGATATCATTGTTTTTTTTTTGTATACAGATATTTTTGTTTTTTTGTATAGAGATATTTTTGTTTTTTTTTTGTATACAGATATTTTAGTTTTTTTTGTATACAGATATTTTTGTTTGTTTTGTATACAGATATTTTAGTTTTTTTTTGTATACAGATATTTTTGTTTTTTTGTATACAGATATTTTTGTTTGTTTTGTATGCAGATATTTTTGTTTGTTAGTATACAACGATTTTTGTTTTTTTAGTATACAGATATTTTTATTTTTGTATACAGATATTTTTGTTTTTTGTATACAGATATTTTTGTTGTTTTAGTATACAGATATTTTTTGGTTTTTTTGTATACACATATTTTAGTTTTTTTTAGTATACAGATATTTTGGTTTTTTTAAGTATACAGATATTTTTGTTTTTTTAGTATACAGATATTTTTGTTTTTTTGTATACAGATATTTTTGGGGTTTTTTGTATACAAAGATTTTTGTGGTTTAGTATACAGATATTTTTGTTTGTTTTTGGATACAGATATTTTAGTTTTTTTAGTATACAGATATTTTTTTTTAGTATACAGATATTTTAGTTTTTTTTGTATACAGATATTTTTGTTTGTTAGTATACAAAGATTTTTGTTTTTTAGTATAAAGATATTTTTTGTTTTTTTTGTATACAGATATTTTAGTTTTTTTAGTATACAGGTATTTTTTTTTTTTTGTATACAGATATTTTAGTTTTTTCTGTATACAGATATTTTTGTTTGTTAGTATACAAAGATATTTGTTTTTTAGTATACAGATATTTTTGTTTTTTTTTTGTATACAGATATTTTTGTTTTTTTTTGTATACAGATATTTTTGTTTTTTTTTTGTATACATATATTTTTTGGTTTTTTTGTATGCAGATATTTTTGTTTTTTTTTGGTATACAGATATTATTGGGTGTTTTTGTATACAGATATTTTTTGTTTTTTTTTGTATACAGATATTTTAGGTTTTTTTTTAGTATACAGATATTTTAGTTTTTTTTTAACTATGCAGATATTTTAGTTTTTTTTGTATACAGATATTATAGTTTTTTTAGTATACAGATATTTTTGTTTTTTTAGTATATAGATATTTTTGTTTATTAGTATACAGATATTTTAGTGTTTTTTAGTATACAGATATTTTTGTTTTTTTAGTATACAGATATTTTTGTTTTTAATATAGAGATATTTTTGTTTTTTCAGTATACAGATATTATTGTTTTTTAGTATGCAGATATTTTTGTTTTTTTTTCTATACAGATATTTTTGTTTTTTTAGTATACCGATATTTTTTTTTAGTATACAGATATTTTTGTTTTTTTAGTATAGAAATTTTTTTGTTTTTTAAGTATACAAATATTTGTTGTTTTTTAGTATAGAGATATTTTTGTTTTTTTAGTATACAGATATTTTTGTTTTTTAGTAAATACATATTTTTGTTTTTTTAGTATACAGATATTTTTGTTTTTTTAGTATACAGATATTTTTGTTTGTTTAGTATACAGATATTTTTGTATTTTAGTATACAGATGTTTTGTTTTTTTTAGTATACAGATATTTTTGTGTTTTTTTCGTATACATATATTTTTGTTTTTTTTAGTATACAGATATTTTTGTTTTTTTTAGTATACAGATGTTTTTTTAGTATACAGATATTTTTGTTTTTTAGTATACAGATATTTGTGTTTTTTTAGTATACAGATATTTTTGTTTTTTTAGTATACAGATATTTTTGTTTTTTTTTAGTATACAGATATTTTTGTTTTTTAGTATACAGATATTTTTTTTAGTATACAGATATTTTTGTTTGTTTAGTATACAGTTTTTTTTGTTTTTTAGTATACAGATATTTTTTTAGTATACAGATATTTTTGTTTTTTTTAGTATACAGATATTTGTTTTTAGTATACAGATATGTTTTTTTTTTGGTATACAGATTTTATTGTTTTTTTTTAGTATACAGATATTTTTGTTTTTTTTAGTATACAGATATTTTTGTTTTCCACTGTCTAAGAGGGCTATCACGTGTAATCGTTCGTTCTATCCGAATTGTTTACTTTATTTCGACCGACCGTTATGTCATTATAATTATATTTCAATCACAAAAATGGTTTTTGTTCCAAATTTTGATTTTTAATGTTTTTGTTGAGGATTTATTAATTCTATTTATTGTATGCTTCGGACTACTATTCACGAAAGTACCCACTGATAAGACTGACCGTGTTACGGGATAAGATGACTTGAGAAACTGAAGTATCTGAAGGAATGTACTTACATCCTAATTTACAAATGAGATGTTGACATTCTACATTGAAGCTACATACTTCATAATGGTATATGATATATATATATATATATATAAATATATATATATATATATATATATATATATATATATATATATATCGGCTTAAAATTGTCTAACGATAGGATGACGATTATCCCCAGTACTGGCAAATGTATATATGGAATACTTTGAGGAAATTGTATTAGGATCACTTAAGCCGACAATGTGGCTGCGATATATGGATGTCACATTAATACTGTGGCCTTATCAGAACGATGGTCAAGTATTACTGAACCCTATGAACTCTATACATCTGTCTATAATATTCGCAATGGAAAACGAACAACAAATTATCGTTTCTAGATGTTCTGGTAATTCGAATCATAAAATTAAAATGTCATTTATACATCAAAAGCCAATTTTTACTGAACAATATCTATACTTAAACTACAACCATCCATATATTATATTCTGTAAAGAAATGAATCGTTCGTTGCCAATAACATCGAGCAAAAGCTTAAACATGTTAATGCAGTCACAGCAATTCATATCAAGAGGAATCTTGCTTTCCGGACTGCTGGAAAACTGCTTCCGTGTTACCAGTTTTCAAGAATTCTGGCGAAAGCACCGACCCAGTAAATTATCGCCCGATTAGCCTCCTCCCACTTTTCACCAAAATATTTGAGCCCATAATTAACCAAGCTCTAGTACATCACCTTACAGATGCTAAACTTCTGACCGACCAACCATATGGATTTAGGCAAGCCCGTTCCACAGCAGACATCCTAACTGTAATCTCTGAACGTATATACCATTCACTGGACAAAGCAGGGGAGGGTAAAGCGATAGCTCTAAATATATCTAAGGCTTTTGACAGGGTATGGCATGAAGGTCTTCTCAGGAAAATCAGATCATACGGTATCACTGGAAGAATACTTGACATAATTAAATCCTTCTTAGATAAGAGAAAAATTCAGTTGTCCTCGACGGCCGTACATCTAAACAATATGATATAAATACGGGAGTGCCTCAAGTGCCTTGGACCTCTAGTATTCCTGATATTCATAAAAAATTGTCTAGTATTCTCTAGTATTCCTGATATTCATAAAAATTGTCTGTGAGATGGGTATATATGCTGATGACACCACGTTCTATAACAGACACGACACGAAAACAAATGAACACATATCTAAGGAAATGGTAGAAACACATGAGGATGACCTCCAATCTGTAGTGGAAGGAGGACAAAAATTGATGGTCACATTCAATGCTGCCAAGACTAAACTTGTTTGCTTCAATAACTACAAAAAAACCGTCTCTATCACCAATAGCAATGGCCAATGGCTCTTTATCTGAAAGTACATCTTTTAAACTCCTCGGCCTAACGTTCACAGGAAACATGAGTTGGAACAATTACATTGAGAGTATTATCAGGACCGCTGCGAAGAAGGTAGGTTCTCTCTACCGTGCTAGAAAGCTACTAACGCCCGAAAGTATCCTGTACCTCTGTAAAATAACCATTCGTAGGAAGAGTGGATTCCCAAAGGATCTAAAAATACGTCCCAATTCTCATGAAGAGAATCCATACTCATTTCGATCGAAAGCTAAACGTCATGAAAAGATGAATTCATGCTACATTGCAAGTTTAATTAGGAATAACCAAATTAGGAATAACCAAATTAGGAATAACCAAATTAGGAATAACCAAAGGAAAACGGTAAGGCAATCGCGATCAGATTCTTTACCTTTGCTTCCATGTTAGTTCCGTAGCAAACAGAATGTAAAATATTTAACACAATTTAAAAGGTTATAACTACATATAAAATTAAAGTTATTTCCAGTGGCGGCTCGTGCCTAAGATTAGTGGGGGTGCTGTTAAAAAAAATGCGTATTGTTTTAATATTGTGTAAAAATAAAACAAACATAAAAAATATACATAATTTATACATATGCACACGTATAAAAATACAATAACTTAAAGGAATTCTAAATAGATGTAAATATTTGGAATATCTTACTTATTATATTTATTTGAAAGTAAATTCCATTCTTCTTGTTTTAATTTGTGAAAAAAGATTGATAATTTTCTCCTTAACTTCTGAATGACTGCTGAAGAACTTTTTTTTCAATTGAAAGCACTGCAAGTGCATTTACTCTTTCGCAACCCATGGTGCTCCTTAGAAAAGTTTTTATTCTTTTCAGAGTTGAAAAACAACGTTCTGCCTCTGATGTAGTCATGGGAATTGTCTAGATAATTTTTATGAGTTTTGTGATTTCACTAAGAACATCGTTTAAATTGTTTTCCAAAATAAATTTCAGGAGATCAATTACTTTGCAATACTCATGGATATCTGACCTACTATAAAATATTTCTAACTCAGTTTCAAGCTTTTGTTTGTCAATCATGGGATATGCTTCAGTTGTCAAGGTAGTTCTTTCTTAAAACTAGCAAAGCTTTTCTTGTTAAACAATTTAGCAAGTATTAAATGTTTAGTTGAAGAATATCTGTCCGTTATATCAACAGATATATAGTCACACAGTTCTTTAGCTTCGGCCTTGGGTGTTTGTGAAGGATTTTCACAGTATTTGGAGTTTCTTATCTCTAAAATAGCAGTTTTGAAATTTGCTATATATTCATTGACTTTATATATGCTAATTTCCCGAGATTGCATTTGATTATAAATAATTTCAACATGAGTCATAATTTGATGAAATATCTCTAACCAAAATATGAAATTTTCATCGTTCAAATATTTCAGAATTCCTGTCGCTTCTGCAACGGTTTCATCTACATATGATGTTGGCTGAATTTCAGTGAGACATTTTTTTAATGCTTGAACATTTTCATGAACTCTATTTATGGTCCGTATGTTAAAGTTCCACCTTGTGCCAGATGGACGTGAAATGCTTACATCCAGATGCTTCTTGAGAATGGACAGACGCTGTGGTGATCTAGAAAAGAAAGTCGGAATAGCCAAAATGTTAGAGATAAATATTCTAGCATTTCGTGTAATGCTTGCTGCATTCCTCATTATTAAATTAAGTTGATGCGCATAACAGTGAGTGAAATGTTCATTACTATAAACTGCTTTTATTTTCGCCTGAACACCATCTTTTATTCCTTTCATGACATTTGCACCATGAAATGTCTGAGCTATCAGTTTTTGGCGATTCCCTTGAAGGATTATATCCAATTGTTGTAGAATACATTTTGATATTCCATCAGCGGTTTGGTTTTCTGGAATAAAGAATCCCCAAAAGCGTTCAAGTATTTTTTCATCCAAGACGTACCGTAAAACAATGATCATTTGTGTATGTTCAGACACATCTGTTGTATCGTCAGCCATGACAGCTACAAAGGAAGCTTTGCTAATTTCTGCCCTTATTTCATTACGGTATATTTGTAAAAGACAGTCAAGTATGTCATTCTGAATGGTCTTGGAAACACCTTTGAAGACACTACTGGTTTCTAAGTGATTCTTTAAATCTGGATCTAATTTAGATGCAAAATTTATTAATCCTCTAAATACACCTGGATTTACTGAATCATCTTTTTCATCATGTCCTCGTAAGGGAGTTTCAAAGTTCCCACAAAAGAAAATACAATCTATTATTTTAGATAAAATTTCACGGTTCTTCTTAACATTCATGTTATGATGATTGATTGAAAGTCTGTAGGCCTCACTAAGTTTTTCTTTAATATTTACGGTCCCCAAAATTGATAGGGAAACTACATTATCAGCGTGCTTCTTTGACTTCTCATGCTTTTCAGTTCTATCTTTCATTTTGCTAATAGTTCTGAAACCATCTTTTGTCCACGTTACATCACCCCCAAACAACAAACAAAGGAAAGCAGAACAATGCCTTTTTTAGTTCACAGCCGCAAAGCCAACTTTTCCGTTGGTACCAGTCAGAATTAAAGCTACGAATATACACTTTGTTGTTGCTAATGCCTGGCTGAGATATTTGAATATCAGGCGTTGAACGGCCTCTTTTCAACTTTATCATGAAGAGGCAGCTGTGAAAACTCAATCTGTTGAAGTTCATTTACCGTCACAGAAGTTATTTCTTGGGGATGCAAGGAGGCCATGGTTAAATTCTTTTATATCAATTGTGTTGGGAAAGGTAAGTACTAGGCAGTCTATTAGTAGAATATTAATTAGGGTAGAAGGAATACAATGTTTACGTGATTCTCTTTTTGCGATTCAACTGAACCGGAAGTTCTAACTGAGTTGAATGGTACTTTTATAACTTTTAGATAATAGATTTTTATCAACGAAAATAGTTTTACTATTTAAAAACGTTTTTATTTATAAAAAGCTTGTTGTTAATTAAAAATAGGCGTATAACAAAATAAGCTTGCTATTAAAATTGTCTTTTTTTAATACAAATATTTTTTAACTTTGTCATTATAAGCCGTCGAAAAAGGGATAATACGCAAAAACATTTTAATAAAAAAATACTATTTTAAATTGTGTACACTTTACAGAGTAATAAAAAAATATACAAATATATTTCTTTAAAACTTTACAGATTAAATAAATTTTATGGGCTTTTCCGCAGGCAAACAAACGAAAAACATTTTTTAAAATACATTTTATTTACAATTTTTTAATAATTTATTTCTTCATAAAAACAAAATCTTTGAAATTTACTTGCTTGCACACGATGGTAAAGTTAGGAGTTTACCATTTAAAAATGGTTTTATTGGATAACAGTTTTATTTAAAATTTAAAAATGTGTTTATAACTAAACTTACTTTGTAAATAAAATATAGAATAAAAAAGATTACATGTTTGTACTATGAGCAACATTTAAAAACATTTTTTAACTAAAATGTATTTAAAGAATAAAATTTTCTTCGCTTTTCTATAGAAAAAATGTAAATATTTTTTTTTTATTCTGTAAAGTTTAACTACCACAAAATGAATAGATTTCAAACTACATAAAAACACAAACAAAATAAACCGTACGTGAAAAAATAACATTAGTTACGTTGGTAGCTTTACGGATAAAAAGCCCGAACGCTTTTAATTAAAAAAAAAAAGTGTCGCATATTGTATATTTTTGTCTGCTTAAATCGCATTTAAAAGTGTGAGAATTTTTTTTAAGGTGGATATTTATTTACAAGAACACTTTACACTTTTTAATAATAATAAAAACAAAACATTTGTAAACAAGCCTTTTAAAAAAATAATAATATAAGCGAAAACACGCAAACACCGGTTTTCACGAGCGTTTGGAACTGCTAAAACGACAGTTCCAATTTAGCTTTCATTCGCCGTCTGAAGCGCGCATGCGTATAAGCGAACTTCGCTAAGAATGTGTAACTGTGAATTTGGCAGCTCCAAGCAAAGTTTTACTTTTATACTTATATGGGGACAGTTATCGACATTAAGCTTCAGGATTATATATATATATATATATATATATATATATATATATATATATATATATATATATATATATAATTATTATTATTATTAATATTATCACATAGAAAGGAAAAAATAAACGTATTATTTTTACCGTGTATCGATAATATTGAGTAGAAATGATTGGGGGTGCTGCAGTTCCACAGCTCCAGGCACGAGCCGCCACTGGTTATTTCCCTCTTTACCATTAAAGTAGAATTCTTACATAGTATTTGTAGCTATTATTTGAAAATTAATAAAAGCAACGAAAGAACAAAAACTTTTTTGACAAGTCGTCAGTCAGCGATCTTCATGTTTACATATGAGAGTTACGTGGCTGATGAAAGTAAACCCAAACTTCATACATATGTTATAAAACAAGGGGGATAATCCAGTTGTGATTCAACAATTTGTGAAAACGAGACTCTGAATTTCTAAATATATGAAGATGACTGACGACTTGTCGAAAGGGCGGCCATTGCTTTTGTATTACCGTAGCCTTATTAACTGTTTTCATCTATTGTTACAATTTTTTTTGTTACAATTTCTCTTCATGTAAAATGCAGATTCAATATCTTCTCTGAAAATTAGTCTTAAAATGTAAGTAAATAATTATTTTAATAAATATTTAGATGTACTTTTTATGGAAATCGCCCCAGACAATTAATGTAAGGACTAAAAATACTTCACGGTAAAAAAAAACAAAAAAAAAAAAACAATGAAACGTATTATATGAATTAATTTCTTCTAAGCAGACGATAATTCCTCCTTTTGTTAGAAACATCGCTCATGGAATATAAGGACTAAAGGAATAAATAAGGGAAGCGAGAATTCATGGCTGCTGAAAGTAAACTCAAGCTTCACTTATTACTCTCCACATATATATGCATATATATATGTGTGTGTGTGTGTGGGTGTGTGTGTGTGTGTGTGTGAATGTGTGTATGTGTGTGAGAAAGAGAGAATTCAAAATCTATCCTCTGTGACACGGTTATACTCAAGATTTATCTCGATGTGAGTCTAATATTAACCGTAACTCGCACTAGTCTACACTGCATGTCAAATTATTAACGAGATAAAAAAAATGTTACCAGTATCAAAAGCTTCGGAAACGTTGGTAATGCTGAGCTACGCATACTGTGAAATTTTAGTAATGTTCCGCGCAATGTAAACAACTTGCCATCGCAACTGCTGAATCCACGGTATTTGAGGTGTGTCAAATTATTAACAAGGCAGTTTGTTTCATCAACAAAATGGGTCGTAAAGATGGTTTGAGTTATTGTGAAAAGAGTACTATTACAGAACAGCTAGCAAAAGGTAAAACTACCCTCGAAATATCGAAAATGATAGGACGGTACCATCAAACTGTGAAGAACTTGTCAAGGACCCTACAAAGGTACGTAAGATAGTTGATAAAGATAAACATAGAGTTGTTTCACGCCGTTCTCTACTCTAAATTAAACGTGAAGTTGTTAAGAACCCTGGGCAGACAAGTCGAGAAATCTTTGACCAAGCCGGATTGAAGAATTTCTCCAAAAGTACTCGATGTCACCTTCAAGTGGCAAAGTCTATTAAGCCTGTGACAAAGCCCCCATTAAAGCAACATCACATACAAAACCGATTGAAATAGGCAGAAGACAACATGAAAACGGATTTTTCGAAAGTTTTGTTCACGGATGCAGTGCGTGTCACACTTGATGGCCCAGATGACTCGAGCAAAGAATGGGTCCTAGATGGACAACATCGTCATCAGCGTTTAAGAGGCCAACAAGGTGGTGGTGGGATAATGATTTGAGCTGGGATTATCGGAGGTACCTTTGTTGGTCCATAGAGAGTCATAGAAGGCGTAAAAATGACGTCAAATGCTTACATAGCCTTTCTGAAGGAGCACTTTTAACCATGGCGTAAGGAGAAAAGGTTGATGTTCAGAAGAACCATTATTTTTATACAGGATAATGTCCCCTCGCATGCAGCAAACAAAAGCAAAGAGTATTTGCAGCAACTGGGGTTCTTTCGTCTACGGAAGATGGAGTGGCTTGCGAATTCATCAGATTTGAACCCAATTGAGAACCTTAGGAGTATCATGAAGCGACGCCTCATGTGGATGCTAATTTAAGAGCAAAGATGAGTTGTGGGATGCTCTCCACGAGGTATCGCGAGGAATAACTGTTGACGAAATCATAAATTTGACTAATTCTGTGGACCAACATATTTTACAAGTCATTCATAAAAAAGGATCACATATGCCCTACTAATTATATCAAATAGAAATTGCTTTGTAGTTATTGTGTTCTAAGCATTTTTACTTATTCATTTAATGTTTGAAAATTATTTTAATTAACAAGTTATGTGTATATTGTCTTCTTTTCTAAACCTCGTTAATAACTTGACACATTGAAATCAACAGTTACTCCTATCTTCTGTCATAGTCTCGCTAATACTGCTTTAAATACTTTTATTTTCAGACTGGAGTAGTTGAATAGTATTGTAAGCATTTTCTCAAAGTTTCATGGATTTTTATTTGCTCGTTCCTTAAATATTAAAAAAAATGTAAACACGTTAATAATTTGATACGCAGTGTATTTTACTTCTTTCTTTTTCTTCTTCTTCTTCTTCTTCTTCTTCTTCTTCTTCTGCTGCTGCTGCTATTTCTTCTTCTTCTTCTTCTATTTCAACTTTTACTCCTTCTTCAACTATCAGTTTAACTTTGTTAGTCATCATAGATTTTCTCACTTAAGAGAGATAATTCTAAAAATGACTCGTTCAATGTGTCGGAAGTTCATTTTGAGAGGACAATCATTTGAGGACAGTTCGATCTATTCACTTAAACTTTCATGCAATCACCTCTTTTTAGTTTTGCTAAAAGAGATCGAAATTGTTCTATGGCGAGCTAGAATTTACCGGATTGTTCCTGTATCTCTTCGAAGTTAAAGCATATGATAAAAAAGAAAGTTAAAATCAATGATATAATAAAGGCCAAACTTGATATCACAAATCATTAAACGTTATTCAGTTTATTCCACTTTATAAAACGTTTTTGATAACACACAGAAAGAGAGAGAGAGAGAGAGAGAGAGAGAGAGAGAGAGAGAGAGAGAGAGAGAGACTAATGCCAAGAGAGGAGTGTGCCAAAGTTATAAGTAATTTCTGGAGATCGTACCTGAACAACAAGTTGACCCTAGCAATCTGATTATTGTTGGTGTTACGATCAGATTTCGGCGTCTTTCTACACTTACTAGTTTATGATGGTGTAATCAAGCGCGTTAGACGGAAATAGATGTTAAAACTGTTCTGGAAGATTTCAGACAGAGACATTTGGAGTTTTCTCGAGTATGGTAGATGGGGATAATATAGCATATTTTTGTTTTTCATGATTCTATCATCCCAGGCATTTCTCCCGCTATTATTGTGTACGAATCATCTAAGTCTACACATTCTTTTTTAGCGGATGGTCCTGTATATATTACCGTAGGTTCGCAATAACAGATGCCACATAAAAAAATATTATGGCAAAACTATTACCCACAATCTTATGTAACACTTAAACACATTTTTACATACATATTCAGTCGTGATATTAAAATTCTACATTCCATCCGTGGAGAACCACCGTCACAATCGCAACATTATAAGAGGAAGACGTTTCTACTTTTTTCTCTGTATATTTAATCCTACCACTGCTACCAGTCGTCACCTGGTACGATTCTGCATTTTTTCTACTACAGTGAGATTATACCCTCCGTAACTGGATGATTATATACATAGACAAAACATATTATTTCCGATTTCCGAATACAAAAATAATAACTTCTCCCCGACAACGTTCCGCTGTTTACGATTGGCTGAAACCGGACAATCTCATATTACAGAAAGAAATGAATCCTTACATAAACGAACACTTCTAAACCTTCACAAACATGAGGGCGTCCTCCGTAGGAGACACTGCCGCTAAAAATAACACCATTTAAGAAATGTTAACGATTTAGAAACCTACACTTACTTATTGCTGACCTCATAAAACACAACAAACCTTTCATAATGCCGGTCGGATTCTCTTACATCGATTACCTACGCTAACAGGACACACTAGCAAGCGATAAAAAGAAAATAAAAACTATTAGCCGCTCATAAACACAGTTACTTATTCCATGGAACTAGCATGCACAAATAAAATAATTTATATATATACACACATACCCTTATCCGTCTATGCTTACATGTCAGGAAATCTCAAATCTAATTTAAACACATCTACTGCACAGGTTCGCGCGTTTGGTAACACGGCAGTATCACCACCACCCTCCTCAAATAAAAAACTGTCATTAAATAAAAACCATGGGTACTTTTTCTCTTCTACCGCCGTGCTGAAACATCATCGTTACTATTTGTAAAGCCATTCTTTACATGGAGAGGGGAGGGTGTTTGGTGACTATTATATGCTTCCACCTAACAATTTATTAAAAAAGACAATGTGAAACTTGAATTACCCCTGTTGAAACTAATCAGAAATAGCACGGTGGCAAACGTGTACAAGCACCATGGTTTTGAAATGTAAACATGTTCGAACTATCGACATGGCAGTATAGAACTCACCACTTCGAATAAAGACCTGCCATTACAAATAAACATGGGTACTTGTGCTCTTTTGCCACAATTTGATAAAAAAAAGAGGTCGAGAGGCTTGAATTTGAACTTATTACACTATTTCAAAATAGCGAGGTGGCAACATTGCACAATCACTAAAACATATTAATCTTTGCTTATTTTTCTATTTTCCTTTTGTCAATGACTACTAAGGTTGACGGTTACATTTCTTTACACGCGCACACATTAACATTTTTTTGGGGGGGCGGGGGCGGCGTATTACGTCCACCTCCACATTTTTCATTACAATTACGACTTTTACTAGTACGGTTGACAGCTACATTTTCTTTATGCGCGCATACACTAACATTTGGGGGGGGATAATTTTTTACATTACGTCCACCTCCACGTTTTGCGTTACAATGACTATTAATATAGGTTTTCGTCTATCCTGATTACGAAAATCTCATTCAAACAAGTGCTTCTAGAGATATGAACACATGTATTTTGCGCTGTAGTTCAATGCCTGCCAGATTTGTACTCGTGCACGCGATACAAAAATTTACTTCTCCCCTATCGATACTATCACTAACCATATCATTTGCAGGTGGATATGCTGCTTACGATTTTTACGTTTAAATTCGGGGGATTTTTTTTTATCTAAACTAAAAGGAGGGTGCTCTACTTTAATATACGTTATTTACATGGGGATGTTGGGGATGTCTATTCCGAAGGGAGGTTAGTGGTGTCAAAAGCTGTTCTTAATATGAGTAGTTTCTATCAATCTAAACAATTCATATACAGTGAGAATTCTAAAAAATCTGTTTATACTTTCTATTCTTATTCTAATGAACGATTATTCCTAATTTTATTATTGCATACGGATTTATGCATTTCCTTTATTTGCTTTTTCAGATTCAAACAATATCTGCAAGTTATCAACAACCATAGTTTACTTTTTACGAGGGGAGGACGTGGAAAGACTTTCACCGAGCAACGCCAGTTAACATGTCCTGCTAGTGTAGTATATTTGTCATTGGTCATAAAACATTTCTCTTGGGCATTACGTTTCTGGAGAGCAGTATAATATATGTTCTTCTCTAAGCCTAATTATTCTCTACATATTACATCGTCCTTTTGGGATGATCTATATGATGCTAACTGTTCTGATGTTATGATATAATCTTCCAAAGCATCACCTTCTCCTTTTTGGAGGTCAGATAGTGTTCGTTTATCATGATAACATCCTCTCCATCATTACGTCATCCTTTAGGGGTAATTATATGTGCATTCGCCAAGATATCTGCCTCCCATATTCAACAAAATATGCTGGTTATGTATGATGGACTCTCTCGTCGTGTTTATTATAATTCGCTTTCAATGTCTGTACCGCATGTTTTTTTATTTTACATGGAGGTCAAAACTTATCAAGGCCCGGAAGCTACTCTGGGATATGGGTTATTGCGTGTACAGTAATCAATGGGATAGTATCGTAGTAATCGTTAGTATTGGAGATTTTATAAAGTGTCTTACTTAAGGGGTGGTTTATCAGGAATTTGTTTATGTTGGACTTGAATACATTCAAGTTGTAGTCAAGTAGGAAACAGGTAAACAGAAGAGAGTTCCACAGGCGTGCACTTCTAAGAAAGAAGCTTTGTTCATGGAATCTACATTTTGATTTAGGCACAGATAAAGAGTGGGGAAAATTATTGACAGTGGTTTCAGCTAGGCGGGTGTTTATCGTGAAAGATTGGCAAGGAGGGATCAGAAATTGGAGCTCAGACGAGCACTTGCCATAGAAATAACGATAAAAAAGAGAGGCTCGCAACGTCTCTTCTGTGGGAAGAAGGATTCAGAGACTAAGCCACGAAGTCTATTTTGTACTCTGTCAAGGCAGGATAGGCTGTTTTTAGCAGCTCCAGCCCAGGTGTGGCAGCAGTACACCATCCTTGGACGCACTTGGCTTTTATATAGATAGAGAATTGCATCATTAGTGAGATATCTTCCGGAGCGGTAGAAGGATCCCACCATTTTCCCAGCGACCTTGGCAACAGACTTGATGTATGTGTTCCATTTCAGATCAGGAGTAAAGGTCAAACCCAGAAGCTTATAAAAACTTTGAGCCTCCCAAAGACGAGAGCTATCCATTTCAATTAATGTCAGAATGGAGATCAGAGCATTGATGATGTAAAGATAGGAGCTTGGTTTTAGATGAATTAAAAGTAACCAGCCACCTCTTTCCCCACTGTACTACGTGCTCAAGATCAGAGGAGAGAGAATCAGAGAGAACTTTGTCATTTACGGCCTTTGATTTGTTGCCATAGATGGTCGTGTCATAAGCATAGATGTCAACAAATAATTTAAGTATTTTGGGAGATCATTGATGTAGATCAGGAAGAGAGTTGGGCCCAATATGGACCCCTGGGGGACTCCAGCATTAATACTGTGGGCCTCTGATTTCTGCCCATCAACCACTACTCTTATGAGCCTATCAGAGAGAAATGATTTAATAATTGAGTAAACATTTCCAGTCATACCGTAGCTGGAAATCTTGTGAAGTAGGCCTTTATGCCATACCTTATCAAAGGCCTTTGATATGTCAAGAGCAATTACCCTAGGAAGGAAGCCTTTGTCGAGAGATTCACTAATCCTATGAGATATAACTGTTAGCACATCTGCTGTAGATCTAGCAGAACGGAAACCATATTTGCGATTCACTAAGAAGGTTATTTCTGCTGAGGTGGTTGACTACTTCTCTATTTAATATGAATTCCAGCAACTTACTCATGATATATAGGAGACTTATTGGTCTGTACTGAGAGGGAGATGACTTCTCACCTGAATTCTTAAATACAAGGCATACTAATAAGGTTTTCCAGGGTGTTGGAAAGCACTTCTCCTTAAACAGTTTTGTATGTATGGGGGCAAGTTCTTCCACAAACCAAGTCGTATGACTCACAAGTGACGGATTGAAAAGTGCGCATAGGAACTGTCCTATGCGCACTCTACAAAGATTTGCTTGATAATACATCTTTGACTAAATTCTTGGTTTGTCTATTAATGATTTTTGTCTTTCTTTTTGGAAGTAGAGTGAGCAAATTCATGGGCTATCTACACAAGTTTAAAGTTGTAATGGTTGTGTAGGACCATTTACATTTATTGATACAGCTAATTACATTAATTGGTGCCAAATATGCTGTTTTTGTGATATTCGTCCGTCGAAATGATGAAAACCATCTGATCATCCAGTAGGGTAAAGTGAGGGGAGTGCAGATATGGCTGATAAGCCTAATCTTTGTTCTACTGAGAATATAAAATTGTAGCAAATGTCGAGGACTTCACATCATTCTTTCTGCGCTTCTCTGCGGCAAATTTTTGGTTACTTTCATATTTGCAGATACCGTTATGAACAGCGGCCCACCACTTAGCTCTATCTAAAACTGTCTGCTCCCATGATGACAGATCAACGTTGAAGGCCTTCAATGATGCCTCCAGAGTGTCTTTAAATCGTTTTCTCTGGCCGCCATAAGAATGCTTGCCATGTTGGAGCTCAGTTAGCAGAAGCTTCTTGGGCAATCTTTAGTCTAGCATGCGGGCTACATGACCAGCCAAGCGAAGCTGAACCTTCATCAGGATAGTGGGGATACTTGGGAGTCCAGCACAAGTAAGAACTTCTGTGTCTAGTATCCTTTCCTGCCAGCCTATGTCAAATAGTTTTCTTAGCCTGGTGGTGTGGAAGTGATTTAATTTTCTAGTGTGCCGTTGGTAGACAGTTCACGACCCACAACCATAGAGTAAGGTAGTGAGTATGACAGCTTTATAGACTTTGATCTTTGTCATGGATGTGATGCCTCTTCTGTCCCATACATTCGTGTGGAGTCTTCCAAAGGCAGCGCTTACTTTAGCGAGTCTAGTGTTGATTTCATCGTCAATGATTACATTTCAGGAGAGCGTACTGTCAATGTAGGTGAACTTGTCAACCGCATTAAGTCTTTGTTCCCTGATGGAAATGTTGGGGTCTGCATATGGTTTTCTTGGAGCAGGTTGATGCACCACTATGATCTTCTTGGTATTGATTGTGAGACCAAAGTTTTCACAAGCCTCTGAGAATATGTTTGCACTGTGTTGCATGCCAGTTTCAGAGGAAGCGTTAAGTGCCCAATCGTGAGCAAACAGAAAGTCATTTACAGTGTTTGTTGCAATCCTGGATTTTGCTTGTACCCTCCTGAGGTTGAAAACTGATCCGTCAAATCTGTACCTGATTCCAATGTTCACATCAGTGTCTCCGAAGGCATCTGTCAATATCGCAGAGAACATGAGTCTGAACAAGGTGGGACCCAAAGCACATCCCTGTTTAACTTCATTTGTAACTTCAAAAGGGTCAGATGTCTCCTCATGGTCTTGCACTCTGGCCATCATTCTATCATGAAACTGACGGCAAGAGGCTTTTTTCCAGATGAACTATGAGCCTATTCAGCATTACTCTGACAAGTACCTTGCCTGCAATGCATAGCAAGGATAATCCCTGGTTGTTATTGCAGGCCTGGTGTTTACCTTTATCCGTGTATAGATTATGATGGAGGCATTTTTGAATCTTGGGGAAGTACCTCCTCATGCCAGATGATGTAGAAAAGCTGATGGAGTTTTTCAGCCAGGGTGCTGCCCTCTGCTATCTCAGCTGGGATAAAATCTGAGCCAGGCACTCTTCGACAGTTGGGAGTTCATCCATTTCCTCGTTTACGATAATTTGGGGGAGGCGGTCAATAGCCTCATCACTGATGGTAGAAGGACAGTTTAATACACTTTTAAAATGCTCCGCCCATCTTCTCAGGATCATGTCTGTCAGTAAGGATAGTGGATCCGTCTGCACTGAGGAGAGGATGATTTGGATGGAGTTGGACCATACATTTGCTTGAGATCATCGTAGAAATTATTCATGTCGTTCCTCTCTGCATAAATTTGAATTTCTTCTGCTTTTTTGCTAATCCAAGAATCATGCATTTGTCTGAGCTTCAACTGAACGTTACTATGCAAACTCTTCCATGTGTTTTTCTTTAGTTTGGAGGATGGATCTTCGATAAGGGCTTTGTATGCAGAATGCTTCTCCTCTAGCAACTGGGTAATCTCCAGGCAGTTCTTATCAAACTAGTTCTTGTGTTTCCTAGACACTGTCCCAAGACACTCCATCGCTGTATTGTACACTGTCTCGCGGATTATCTCCCATGCTGTTTTCACATCTCGGTTTTCTATTCCAGCAGGTTCAAGGTGTTCTGACAGAGATTAAGAGAAAGATTTCTGGACAGTTTTTTTTATTTTCGACTTATTAACATTCAAACTTTTTGATGCTATCTTTCCTTGGTTGGATATGCAGATGTAGATTAGGGAGAGAAACACAGTGTTTGTTATCAGCAGGTCATGCCCAGAGCAGGTTTGAAGAAGATCATTGCGATTACATTTTCCAATACCATGTTTTCCTATCTCCCCAGGCCCCACTGTCACATACCACTCTTGCATTAAAATAACCAAGTATGATGAGCTTGTTCAGATTTGGTGTTGTGCCTATGACATTATGAAGGTCTTCGTAGATGTTGGCTGTGATGTCATCAGGGTTTGTCATTGTAGAAGGTGTATGTACTGACAAGAGTAGCAAACTTCTTTCTATTGGAAAGAGGGTGTCTCAGTATCACGGTCATTCACCCCTTTTGTAGGTTCAGTCAGTTTACTCACAAGCGCATTTTTCACCGCAAAGAAAACTCCTGCCTCACGCTTCTCCTCAGGTCCTCTGCTACTCCAAAAGAAAGTGTAACCCTAACCTTAACCCTGACCTCTTACATTAATTTCACCTTCACCTGCCAGTCTTGTTTCACTTAGAGCAGCAATGTCAATATTTTACCTGGCGAGTTCGCCTGCAATGAGTGCAGTGCGTCTTTGTGGTCTGCCTAAGTTATTTTTGTCCAAAAGTGTACGAATGTTCCATGTCGCAATCTTGATAGATATTTTTTTAGTTTCTTTATTTCGACCGCATTATTAGGGTTCCTGCTCACTGCAATAAGCCAGCCAGGATGTAGTGGAGCGGGCTATGTTTTAAGCACCTTTTCTAGCCATTCTCCATGCCACGGGGATAACCAGTGGTGTCATAAAGAGGGCTGCTCAGACACTCAGACGGCTGCCGAATTCCATTTCCGCTCCTGTTAGTGGACAGCGACTCTATGGCCTGAGCCGCCTGTGTTCAGGTGTGTGGCTATGACTTCTAGTGTACCCATTCCTATCGCTTTGTCGCTCGCCAAAAGCCACAGAACTTGAAGGGGATGAGGGGAGATGATGAATGACATGCACTGGGAGTTTGTTTAAAGTGAAGCTGGTTTGCACAGAGCCAGCCTTACTCTCTCATGCCAAAACCAACCTTAGGGTCAGGTAGTTGCTGGAAGGAGACGAGTATGCCAGCCAACCTGGGCTCCATGTCGAGGTCCGCGATCTAAGTCCTCCTCCTTGGTGGCTCGTCCTGGTCACGGATGCATGGAAGTCACTCTAAATAGAGTTCAGTCCTGGCTGTTAGTCCAGTCTGATGAACTCTCCGCCTGGTGTTGGTGCTGGTGCAAAATATGCTACAGAATAAATGAAGCAGAAGCACTTCACACAGACTTGTATTGTCAGACTCGTCTATCTCGTATGTAAACTGTTGATCAGAACTGGAGACCTCCTCTCTGCCTACCCCAACCTGATCATTTTTCACTCTGTGTATATATATATATATATATATATATATATATATATATATATATATATATATATATATATAACTTAAATGAGAAATTTTAAATTTGAAGTGTCGGAAATAATTATAAAATCATTTTATTTACTTTTGTTGTTGTTGTTGTTGTTGTAAGTCCAATATTTCGCTAAAAATCAAGTCAAGCGGACTTCCAACCCTGATGAACGAACCTAATTTGGCGAAATATTGGACTTACAATATTGGACATCCTCGAACTGAATATAACTCAGCCTAAAAGCAACAAAAGCACTGTCGGACTGATTGCCAAGGATGTGTAGCATCTAATCATAAAACGGAAGACGTGTTACGAGATTTTTTTAGTTTGATACATCAGGTATTTGTCCAGTTATTCTGTTATTTTGTGTGCGTATGTGTGTGTATGTGTGCGTATGTGTGTGTATGTGTGTGTGTGTTATTTCGTTCTTATTTATTCATTTTTATCGTTAACCGACATGAACCCCTGCACATTTATATGGTGTAAGACGTATCTTTTTCTCTTTGCTTGTTTCTCTTCGGTTTCATATCGAACGAGTGTCAGATGCGCCCTACCTTCATTTCCATCGTCGATTGTCTATTGCGCGATTCTCTTGTTTTCATCGTCGCTTTCTTTCTTCTTTCGTTCATATGGCCGTCGATCGTCTCATCAGTGCAGCCATGAATAAAGGACCTGATTTTGCACAGAAAGGAATGATTAATCCAAAACGTATCTCTGAGAGATTTAAAGATTTATTTTGGAGAGAAATTGTAACAGAACGTGTATTCGCGTATGACGGCTATATACCGAGCTGTGTGCAAAGTACGTCACGGTAAGGAAAAAGAAAAAATAATAAAAAAGAGAAAGTACATTAGAGAGGACAATCACGTTAGAGACGTGGATGACGTTCAAGGGGACAGAAATCGGAGAAAAGGAGCAGGATCACGTGAGAGAAGACGATCACCTTTTATTTGGGAGTACCTGAAAATAAATGTTAACAAAAAGGACTTGAGTTATTACTTGTCCTATGTTCCTTGCGACATACTCTGCTACAACGTGTTGGGTCTACATGTGTAAACGTATGTAATGTTACAAAATATTCACATGAACAGCCATATATAATGTTTAACTTTCGCATAAGAGACTTAAATTCTAACTTAGTTCTTCATTAGTTTATTAGATAATAATACACATAAACAAACATAATATTATTAGATGATCATGCACATATACAAACATAATATTATTAGATGGTCATACACATATACAAACATAATATTATTAGATGGTCATACACATATACAAACATAATATTATTAGATGGTCATACACATATACAAACATAATATTATTAGATAGTCATACACATAGACAAACATAATATTATTAGATGGTCATACACATATACAAACATAATATTATTAGATGATCATACACATATACAAACATAATATTATTAGATGGTCATACACATATAAAAACATAATATTATTAGATGGTCATACACATAGACAAACATAATATTATGAGATGATCATACACATATACAAACATAATATTATTATATAATCATACACATAGACAAACATAATATTATTAGATGATCATACACATATACAAACATAATATTATTATATAATCATACACATATAAAAACATAATATTATTAGATGGTCATACACATATAAAAACATAATATTATTAGATGGTCATACACATAGACAAACATAATATTATGAGATAATCATACACATATACAAACATAATATTATTATATAATCATACACATATAAAAACATAATATTATTAGATGGTCATACACATATACAAACATAATATTATTATATAATCATACACATATAAAAACATAATATTATTATATGTTCATACACATATAAAAATATAATATTATTATATGTTCATACACATATAAAAACATAATATTATAATATGTTCATATACATATACAAACATAATATTATTAGATGGTCATACACATATACAAACATAATATTAGTAGATGGTCTTACACATATAAAAACGTAATATTATTAGATGGTCATACACATATACAAACATAATATTATTAGATGGTCATACACATATACAAACATAATTTTATTGGATCGTCATACACATATACCAACATAATAATATTAGACGGTCATACTCAGATACAAACGAAATATTATTACACATATAAAAACATAATATAAGTAGATGATCATACACATATACAAACGAAATATTAGTTGATTGTCATACACATATATATTATAGAAACATAATATTGAAACAGATACATTGGGAGCTACATTTCGCCTTTTCAATTTCAAGTTTTTTAATTATCTGTATTGCAATCACACCTACTCGTGTTCCTATTTGTTCTTTGTTAATTCGACATCCATGACGTCATCACCTTACTTTAAGTATGTCTACTTGAATTAACTGCATACCTTGCGTTTTGAAATTAGAAGCCATACTTCTTTATGATTCAGCCTGAAAATAAATCTGTTTCGCAGATTTCGTGCAACCAACTATTCGTCCACCTCAGAAATGTCATACAAGCTTATATAACCGTATCCGACGTATGTCCCTCCCGTATGTAACTGAGTTTTTTTTTTTTGGGGGGGGGGGTCGTGTCACTTTTTATCTGAGCGGAAATATACAAAAATGAAAATGCTTTGTTATTTGGTTTGGTTTGGTTGTTTTTATTTTACGACCTGTTAACCCTTTTCAGGTTATTTAATGCCGAATCCGGTGATTTTGAAGAAAAAAATTTTAATAGAATATATTTTTTCTTTTTGAAGTCAGTTTCTATTTAACCCATAGTTGGGACCCTAAAAGAGTCAGAGTAGACTTGGTAGCAATGGCAATTAAGGGGTGGCTCCACACTCCCCAAAGTTCGCAAGATGAGGTCTAACCATCGGATATAGTTTAAGGTCATATCCAGGACCATTGTTACTTGGAAGTGATCGCTTTTCTTGAAGCAATATTTGTCTAGCTCTTTGCTGGACAAGTATATAACATGCAATAAATGTATTTGTTTACAAACGTCGATAAAATTCTGTACCCACAAATCTTATATAAGCTATCCGAATAATTTCAATCATTGTTGAGCTCGATACACACTACAAATATTTCTGATGAAGGAACCCAATTCCATCGTAAATTTCTACATAAAAGATTTGAAAATCGTGTACAGCTTTGCGTGCATCGCAACAATTATAGCAAGATTTTTGTTATCTCTCGCATTAACTGATGATTCGAGTTTGATGCCATGAAAAGATAAATGCACATTAATTATTAAACGATAATTTTGGAAAACGAACAAGCACAAGGTCTTGCATTACAAACATGTACTTTATTGCTATAATTATTAGGTGGGTATTTATATGTAGATATGTGTGTATATACATGTCTATTTTTTTACAGGAAGAATTCACTACTTATCAAGGTCTAAATATCCGACAATGAATACTCATAAAGGATTATTTTTCCCTAAAATGATTGCCGTTTGAGTTGAAATTAGCCCCAAATTTATTCCAACAAATTATGGATGACATGCTAGCAGGCTTGGTTTTTGCAATGGTTTATTTAGACGACATTTTGATAAGAAGCAAAAATGTTGAAGAACATAAAAACCATATTCGGAAGGTAATCGAGAAAATAAAAGACTACGGATTTAACATGGCTCTCGAAAAATGTAATTTTGGTATGGACAAGATGGAATATTTGGGACAGATAATTAATTGGAAAGGTAGAAGACCTAACCCAAATAGAACAAAAGCAATTTGAGACATACCTACACCAGACAATGTAGACATTCTTGGGTCTAGCAAACTACTATAATTCTTATATCCCAAATATGCACGAACTAAGAGCACCATTAAATGAATTATTGAAGAAGAAGAAGAAGAAGAAGAAGAAGAAGAAGAAGAAGAAGAAGAAGAAGTGCCTCTGGACAAAGGAATGTGAAGAAGCATTCCAAAAAATTAAAAGATGTCTGTTATCAGATCTAGTGTTAGCACATTACGATCCGAAAAAGGGGTTAATTGTAGCGGCAGATGCGAGCGAATACGGTTTAGGAGCGGTGCTTCTATACAGAATGGAAGATGGATCTACTAAACCAATTTCTCACACTTCGAGGGTTTTATTACCCGCTGAGAGAAAGTACAGTCATATCGAAAAAGAGGGTTTGGCGATTGTGTATGTTGTGAGAAAGTTTCATAGATCCATTCATAGAAGATCTCTCATTTTTATCTTAATTGATACAACAGAGTGGTCGGATGATCCAAGAGGAGACAGAAAAGAAACTGAACATAGTTCAGGGTAAGTTGTGAGAAAAAGGTCTAGTAGACTCGCATACTGGCCGTCATTGTCGGGCACACGGGTGGGTTCGTGAACAATCTGAGTGAGGTCATAAGCAATGGAGAAATTATGAAAGAACCTCCCCTCATCATCGGTCTTGTTTTAGTGGGTCAACCATTCCACATTATGAACATTGAAGTCTCCACATACGTGAATGTTAGCTGAAGGATAAGCAGATAGGATTGGTCCATTTTCTCAGATATGCTTTTAAAGATAGTAACTCCGCTGTTGTGGGAGCGATAGAGAGTAAATATAAAGTCAGTAGTGTGAGCTAATGCAACCCGGAAGCACATATAGGGTAAGTTAGGATCTTCTCTGGAGATGTCCCTACCACATGGAAAGTCATCTTTAATATAGGCACATATTCCATGCCCATGGCGATGTTGGGGGTCAGATTTAGAAGTTAAGTTAGAGTATCCTTTAATTGCGAACTCTTCTACCGCTCCAGAAGATATCTCACTACTGATGCAATTCTCTATCTTTGTAAAAACCAAGTACGTCCAAGGATGGAGTACTGCTGCCACATCTGGGCAGGAGCTGCTAAAAACAGCCTATCCTGCCTTGACAGAGTACAAAATAGACTTCGTGGTTTAGTGCGGGATGCCCTTTTCTCTTCCCTGCAACCTCTCTCCCACAGAAGAGACGTTGCGAGCCTGTCTTTGTTTCATCGCTATTTCCATGGCAGGTGCTCGTCTGAGCTCCGATCCCTTGTCCCCCCTCACCAATCTTTCACGAGAAACACCCGTCTGTCTGAAACTACTGTCAATTTTTTCCCCACTCTTTATCTGTGCCTAAATCCAAACGAAAATTCCATGAGCAAAGCTTCTTTCTTAGAACTGCGCGCCAGTGGAACTCTCTGCCACTTGCCTGTTTCCCACCTGACTACAACTTGGACGTCTTCAAGCCCAACATAAACAAACTCCTGACAAACCGCCCCCTTAAGTAAGACATTCTATCAAAACCCCCAATACTAATGATTACTACAATACTATCTCATTGATTACTATACACGCAATAACCCTTATCCCTGAGTGGCCTTCGGGCCTTGATAAGTGGTGACTCCCATGTAAAAAAAATAGCCTGTCCAATGCCAGTTTCGCTTAAAAATAAAAGGTCTGGTTTAGTCTCCTGTAATTGGGTTTCAACTCTGGAAAGTTAGAACGTATACTCCTGATGTTGGAGAAGGAGACATGGTAGTAGGGGTCTACGTTGGAAGTTGAAGAACCAGGTTTGATTGTGTATATTTTCTTGAAACTTGTCATGATGGAATTTTGGAATTTGTGGACTAGGTCGTCAGATTTGCTTAGAGCAGAACAGAGAGGGGAAACTAAGAGAGAAAAAGAAACGAAGATTTTTTTGTAGAACATGATAAGGTAAAGCCGTAACAATTACCCGCTAATATGGCATCGAGGGGCCTCACCAGAAGCTACTGCATGGTCCAGAATCCATGCACCAAATGACAATACAGCAGCCCCAGTACTTTCCACCTGCTGATAGGACAGCCTCCTTAGTGGTTAATCCAAGGTTCGTGTCCCTGACTATCAGGCGGATAATGTCAGCCCAGATAAAACGTTTACCTCCAGCAGCCTCACTAGTGACATGGCTACAAGGATAGACATAGAAGCAGAAAATTTCCACGATCTCTGCCAACTGTTCGCATAAAATACTGCCAACCTAAAAAACAGCTTTTTCTTCTCCCTTTGTCAGAAAAATCTCTCATTAAAAAATGAGGACTCAGGGACAAATAAGGAGAAGCGAGAGTAACGGGAGCTGCCGATAACGCATCCACAATGCATTTTCTACTCTCCATTAAAAAAAAATTATGAAGTATTATACTTAATAAAAGTCCAACAGACGTGTTTAAGGGAAAGTATGGTGATAGATTCCCCTCTCACGAACCAAAAATGAATAAAATTGCCTAATCAATTTTTGCAATCAACTTGGTAGATAAATAAACATTTATGGACGAGAAAAACGCTAGTATTTAATAAAACAGAAATACATAAATTAAATACTTAAATAAAATGTAGTTATTAATATTCGAATCTTAAGATAAAACGTACGATTAATATAGAAGTCACTTATCTCGAAAAAACACTTCCGTCTCCAAAATGCAAACTGTAGAAAAGAATTTTAGTTTTAATAACAGCGTTCAAAAGACTTTCTTTTTTTTTAATTAACCGTTTAAAAAAAAGCGTGATCTTATTTTGGACTTTAGCTAGTCATGTTTAAAGAAACTTGCGATATAAAAGAAAAGCGGAGGGGGGAGTTCTTCCGAAAGTTAGTTGATGACGTTATAAGTAATTGCGAGATAAAATAAAAGCACAGGATTGAGGGGTGGAGACTGAAAGGATAATATAATGGATTGAGTCCATGCAATATTTAAGATCAACTTGGTAGATAAATAAACATTTATGGATGAGAAAAACGCTAG